>NC_046665.1:132937876-133004287 GCF_010883055.1 Belonocnema kinseyi
CCTGTCACAAATCTCCAAACAAACTTCCACACAAATCTGTCTCAATCCTCCAAAATATCTACCTCCCCTTTACAATCTCACAATCCCACAATTAGATCTCTCTTCAATGACTCTGTTTCTAATTTAATTTTGAAATAATATTTATTTCTCGATTGAAAACAGCATTTGTTGAAATTTCGTCTTTTTGGTTATTAAATTAATTTATTTGGTTGAAAATTGGACCATTTTGTTGAAAATTGGTAGTTTTTTTTTGTTGTTGAAATATAATTTCTAAAATTAAAACTTAACCTTTTCACTTAAGGTTGAAAATTGATCTTTTTAGTGTAAAATAAAATTTTTTTTAAAAGTTATGTATTTCGTTGAAAGTTACTTTTTTTCTGTAGAAAATTGATTGTCTTCATTGAAAATTCTTCTTGTATTTTCTAAACTTGATCTCTTTTAGTTTCAACTTATTAAAAAATTAATTAAAAATTATTTTATTTGGTTTCAAAATTAAACTATTTAAATTTAAAAAAATCGTGTTGAAATTGAATTACTTTGATGGAAAATTTAACTTTTCCACTTTAAATTAGAAATAAATCTCTGTAGTTTAAAATCTAACTATTTTTTTGCAAATTGATCTATATAGTTGAAATTGAGTAATTTTTTAGTATAAAATTAATTTTCTTGATTCAAAATTTGTCTTTTGACTTTAAAATTCATCCTTTTTAGTAGAAATTTCACATTTTGTTCAAAAATGCGATTTTTCTAAATTTAAAATTCAGTTACTGAGGTAAACGTTGAAGTACTCCTTTGGATATTTTGAAAAACATTCTTTGGTTCATGGTTCATCTCTTTGGGTGAAAATGTAACTATTTTATTAAAAATTCGTTTCTCTTTTCACTTCAAATTAATTTTTCTAATTATAAAAGTAGTTTTTTTATTTTTGTTTAGAAATTAATTTTCTTTGTTAGAGAATTCAACTATCTGGTTGAAAAATCTTCTCTTGATTGAAAATTTGCCTGCTTGGTTTAAGGTTGAAGCACCTTTTTAAAAATTATTTTTTTTTTGAAAATTCATTTCTTTGGTTGAAAAATCGTTTTTCTTGGTTCAAACATTTTCTTAACTGAAAATTTATCAATTCCAGTTCAAATTCCAGTTCAGCCACTTAGGTAAGAGTTGAACTGCTGTGTTGAACATCTTTTTCTTCTGAGTTTTTTTTGCTTCAAGGTTCATCTCTTTGTTTGAAAATTTGGCTATTTCATTAAAAATTCATTCCTCTTTTCATTTAAAATTAATTGTTTAAATTATAAATGTAGCTTTTTGTTTTCGGTTGAACATTAATTTTTTTATTTGGGATTTCGTCATCTTGGGTAAAAAATTAATATTCTCAGTTGAAAACTTGCTCTTGTTTTGATTCAAAATGCAACTTTGAACTTTAAAAGTAACTGTTATATTGGAAATTTATATTTGTGGGTTAAAAATTCAACTGTTTTATAGAAAATTCGTCTTTTCATTTCTTTTCGTAAAAGGTCGTATTTTTTGGTTGAAATATCAGTTATTGCATTTTTTGTTGAAAATTCACCTTTATAAGTTTAAATTTCAACAATTTTGATAAGCTTTTTTTCTTTCTCAACTGAAAACTTTATTTGATACAAATTCCTCTTTTCGATGGGCAAATCCATAATTTTAATTAAAAATTTATTTTTTGATTAAAAATTGGACTATTTGAACTTTTCCACTTAAGATTAGAAAATGATCTTCTTAGTTGAAAATTAAACTTTTTTTTTAAGGTGCATATATTTTGCTGAAGATAGTCTTTTTTTAGACAATTAATTTTCTTGGTAGAAAATTTTTTTTTGACTTTAAAATTTATCTCTTTTGGTAGAAATTTCATATTTTTAATTAAAATGTAAGCTGTTGCATTTGTTGTTGAGAGTTCAACTTTCTGGTTGAAAATTTAACTATTTTGTTGAAAATAATTGATTTTTTGTTTAAAATAATAACTATTACATTTTTCTTTGAGAATTCATCTTTCTGTGGAAAATGCCACTGTATTCGAAAAATTACTTCTTCTTACCTGGAAAATTGAACTATTCGGTTGAAAATTTTTCTTTTTTTGCTTGAGAGTACAACCATTCAGTAGCAAATATAGCCGTTCAGCCTAATATTATGTTGTATTTTTTAAATTTAATTATTTGTTGTAAAAATAATCTTTGTGTGTCGAAAATTAAGGTATTTGTTTAAAAATTAAATTTAAAAATTTAATTATTTTGTTGAATATTTAACTATTTCTTTAATTATTAATCTTTTTGGATAAGATAAATAAATAAAAATGTTTAAGCCTTAGTCTGAAATAGTGTCAAGCAAAATGAACAGTAATATAATTCTTCTTCATATTTTTTATCCATTTATTTAAAATCTCCTACCTTAAGTATAATATTATACTTCAAAAGTGATTTATTTTATAGGGTTTTAATGGTTGAAAGAAATTTGAAATTACTTTTTAGAATTTACCCTACATTCTTATAAATTTATCCTTAATTCTAAAAAAAAGTTTAATTCGCTTAAAATCTTCTGAATTTAGTAAATCCTACTTAATTCAATGCATTTTTGCATAATTTCAAAAGGTTTTTATATAATTGATCCTCCGGATCAATTTATAAAATCGTAAAATATTTGAAAAATGTTAATGTATATTTTTCAAATCTCTTGGCATTTTCAAGAGCTTTAGTAAATGTTAAGGGATTCAAAAGATTTGAAAGGGTTTGAAATATTTTGTGGTATTATAAGATTCCAAAGAAAATTCTAATTAATTTCAGCAATTTAATAGAATTTCAAAGGATTTGAAATTTGTTAACGTCTTTAAAAAGATTCCCAGGCATTTTCAAGAGATTTAAACAATTTAAGGAATTTCCAAGGGTTTCAGTCATTTTCAGATATTAAAAAAAATCTGCATGCGGGTTTAAAGAATTTTTTAGAATTTCGAAAGTTCTGTAAGATTTCCTGAGAATTTTAACTATTTTATTGGATTTTAAAAGCTCCCAAAGCTATTTTAATAAAATTTTCAGGATTTCCAGAAATATAAAATTTCATAGGTTTCAAAGATTTGAAGAGATTTTCCAATATTTTTTGCAATTCTTTTGGAATTCGATTTGAAATCTTCTAAATTCACTCAATTCTACTCAATCCAATGGATCCTTGTTTTGCACTAATTTTCATTCTCAGCCACCCTTAAAAATCTATAATTATAATAAATTTATCTTATGACTATTCATAATATGAATTGGTATTGAAATAAAAGTGTTTTCATTGTTTTATTTTTATAATTAAAAAAACTGCGCATCCTATTAAACAAATTTATTTAAAATTTAATTGCAACTTGTGCCGTTTTGCAAACAAAAATTTTTTTGATCTTTAATCTTGTTTTTTACGATTAAAAGAAAATTTACCCGTCATTTCCAAAGATTATAAATAAAGAATTTTTATATCTTTTTTTGGGTTCACAACTTCTGTCAAATTAATTTTTTTTCGTGCCTTTCGTCATTTTTCAAATTCGTAATTTTTTTATTTTCAATGTTATTGTTCATAATTAAAACAAAAACTACGCATCCTATCAAAAAGTTATTTACAACGCTTATATAATGGAATGTTGAATATAATTTGCATATTAACAGTTGATTTATATTTACAATTCTACTATTTCAATTTGATAATTTTTCGAATGATCCTGATGTTGCGAAATGAGTATTTGCAATCGATTGTTCAAATAATATGGAAATATGTTTTGATTTCCTTCTGAAATTATTATCAAAAGTTATCAATAAAACAAATTTTCATAAATGAAAGTGAAAATCTAAAAAATTATAGAGTACAAATTATTTCAATGAATGAAAATGATAGTTTAATGCCTATAATTTAGACTATAATTTGTGCAAAAAAAGTTTCTTAAAGCTAAAAATACTTCTTTTTGAATTATATAATTTCTGTACATTTTCGTTATATACTATGAAATGAGTATCTGAATTCTGATTTCGAAATTATCGGAATATATGTATTTACATTTTTTCTTAAATAGTTTAAAAGATTATAAATAATAATTAAAATTTTAAGAAAAATACAAATGAACAATTATTTGAATGATTCAATGAAAATAATTCTTTAATGCTTTAGATAGATAGATAAACGTTTATTTTTTTGCCTTCTGGCCTTAAAAAAGTGACTTGCTTACGCTTCCATTTTTTACAGAATTTTCTTACAACTACGTCTTGTAAAGTACCATCCATCCACACTTTATAACTAATCCGCTCGCTCCTATAGCCTAACCTTCTTCGCTGCGCCTCGCCTCGTCTCGCACGTATTCCGCTCTTTTGTCCCTATGCCTCGCATTACCAGCCTCTGTCTCCGCGGCTAACACCTAATACTTAACTACTATTTACAATATTTACATTTCTTTTACATCTACTTCCTCTCCTATTTACAATCTTTCTTTCTCCATTCTTCTTTCGCCTTCCTTCTCTTCTTCTCTATCTTACTCAGCACCCCCTTCACCCATGCTACTGCCCTTTTGTCACCCCTTTCATGCAACAATACCTCCATGCTTATCCCCCTCCTTTCCACCTCTTTACATTCCTCTAACCAATTCTCCAATTTTGCATCCCCCTTCCCGCACAATTCAACCGTTCACTTCTCTCTAGAAAGCCAAAACCTATTATACTTCTCTATGCCCCCGCACCTTATTCTCGCTATAAGTTCCTGACTTCCTTGCCCTCTTTTCTTACACAAATATTGCAATATTGCACTCTCTCCGTTGGCATAATCCATACATAGTTTCCGTTATACCTTGACTCTCTTATTCTTTCCTCTCATTCTGCCCTCTCTTTCTCCTTGCCATTCTTTTGAACCAACTCATATACCTTCCTTCCTTGCACATTCTGCTAACTTCATCCATTTGCAATTAATTCGTTCTAAAATATCTTTCACTTTCTACCTCCATCTTTGCACTACTATGTCTGTTCTCCTTCTCCCACCAATACTCCCTAACCAATTTACTTCCCCCCTCTTACAAAAATTTCTCCTTATATTTACACACTCGACTCCCTGTTAAAATCCCTAAACTCGATCTTGCTGTCTCCCTCCTGATAATATAGTTCGGCGTATTCCCTGCGAACCCCAGTATCCACTTTACATACCTCTCATGTACCCTATTTACCTCATCACTTCCCTTCCAACCCCACACCTCCACATCGTAAAATAAGACACTCATCACTAACGAGTCAAACAATTTCATTCTCCTTTCAAAATCATCTGCGAACAATCTCTTCCCCAGCCCCCACACCTGCCTCATCACCACATTTGCCCTTCTCACTCTCTCTTTTATATGACCATCCACTACCCAATTTCTTCAAAACAGGAAGCCCAGGTACACAAAATCTCTCACCTCCTGTACCGCTTTTTCCTTCTACTTCCACTCCCCTCCCCCATCTCTCTCACCTCCTTTCCTGAACACCATAATCTTCGACTTGTCCGCATTTAACTTGAACCTATTCTTGTCCAAGTAACGTGTCAACCTCTTCATCATCTCCTTTAAAGCTTCTTCGCTCTTTGCCAACAGCACTATGTTATCTGCATATGTGAGTGACCATATCCTGACTCCTCCTACCCTAACTTCTCCTACCCTAACTCCTCCTACCACTCCGGCCGCTAGCTTACTTTCCATATCCGCGATCAAAATTGCAAAAAGCGTTGGGCTAAGCGGGCAGCCTTGCCTCAACCCCCTATTCATCCAGAATCCCTTAGAGATTCCCTCCCCCCCCACCCTATCTTTCGTCTCCTTATATACCTCTCTTACCCTATCAGTCAGGCCCCTCTTCACTCTCCTCTCTTCCATTGCCTCCGACAACCTCCCCCTATCCACTGCCGGAAATGCGCTCTTCAGATCTACAAAAAACGCGTAACTTTGGCACTCTTTTTGGTTAATTCCTTATCCACCACGTGTTGCAAGACGTTAATATTGTCAATAGTGCTCCTTCGCTCTCTAAAGCCCGCCTGCGTTTCCGGCAATATTCCTGTTCCCTCAACATCTTTTCCCAGCCCATTTGCTAACACCATCGCGTATATTTTTTACGCAGTATTCATGAGCGTAATTCCTCTATAATTTCCCTGCCTCTCCCTATCCCCTTTCTCATACAGTGGTACGATCAACCCCTCTCTCTACCCTCTTGAAAATTCCTCCCCCCTCTATACTTTTTTCACTACCCCTTCAGCCTCTGCCTTACCTCTTGTGTGCCAAACAGCCACGCTTTGTTCTCTACCCCGTCAATCCCTGCTGCCTTCGATTTTTTCCACTTCCCTATCTGCTTCTCTATCTCCTCGTCGTTCAGTTCCTCTTCATCTAACTCCCTGTTTCTTCTAATCCCCTCATCTTTCTTTCGAGTATCTGACCCCTGAAATGAATCCTTAAAAACTTTTCTCCATTCGTCGCTCCCTATCTTTTCACTTTTCGCGATTCCTTCCTTCCACTTCTTGTACTTCTTTTTCACCTTTCTCTTCATCATTTTACATTCCCTATCCCACCAAGGCTTTACCATGATACCCTCTCCCCTAACGACCCTTCTTCCTCACCCTGCCTTTCGCCAGCCTCCCCCTGTATCCACAAACTCAATGGCTGATGATTTGATTCCAACCTTCCTTCCACTGCGAATTTTTCTATCACTTCAAACCCTTGCAAATTCATAATCACGTAGTCTATCACCGATACACCCCTCTTACTCACATACGTATATTTTCCCTCTTCGTCCCCTTTTACCATACCATTCACCACCGCCCACCCTCTATCCTCCATCCAGTCTCTTAGAATCTCCCCCTCTTTATTTATTATTTTATCCTTTGATTTTCTTTCAAAGCTCTCCCCTTCCTGGCACAGGCCACCCTTATCTCTCGCTCCTAGTAAGTTTTCTATCCTTTCTTTAATTCTTTCCGTTCCATCCTTATTGTGCACCGTAAAAAACTTATACATCACCCCTACTATCTTCACATCCCTCATTTGCACGCCCTCGCCCTCCCCCTCTCCATAAACTTCTTCCTCGAATCCACCCCTAACCCCCGTTATAATTCCCCCACTAGCCCTTCCTTTCCTTTTTACTTTGAACGCCTCCTGTAGCCTCCATCTATACCCCCTCGGCAACTTTCGCTCTACTCTATCCCATTCCTCTCTCTTTACCCACGTCTGTACCAGTCCAATCACATCAAATACCTGAATATACCTCCAGAAATCCTCATCTTTCTTCTTTACTCCTGCTACGTTCCAGTACAACACCTTTAATATTCCTCCACACTGCTTTACTTCCACTCCCCTACTTCCCCCGAATTAATTCCCCTGCACTTCTTTCAACACCTCTTCTCTTCGTCCCATACCCACATTTTCTGGTCTATTTTTATTTTCCGATACCCTACCTTCACTGCTCTTCCTTCGCTCCTCTCCCTACTAGCCCTGTCATTTATCATTCTCTGAACCTCCCTTTCCTTCCTCGTTAAATCTTGATCGATGAAAACCTTATAGTCCTTTATCCTATTTTTGTTACGCATTACCCCAATTTTTCTTCCCAGCTCTCCAATTCCACCACCGTCAGTTCATTCTCTCTTTTCCCCTCCAACCTAACTTTCGCTACCTTTCCTTTAACCCACCCAATGCTTTGTAGCAGCGCTTCCACCCCATCCCTTTCTTCCCCTCTCTTGACTTAAAATCCTCTTATCACTATATTATTTCTCCTATCTGTCTTCTATTTTCTCTCCATTCTCAACTTCATTGCCCTTATCCTTTCCCTATCCGCTCTCTTCTCCTTTTCATTCCTACGCTCTCCCACTTTCTCTCCTATCATGATCTCTACTTTCTCGCAAATACCTTGCTTCTCACCCTCCCCCCTGTCCACTAATTCCATTCCCGACATGCCCTCCACCTTCTCCAGCCTTTTCTCCGCCCTTTCCTTCCACATCCTAATATCTTCTTCCATCTTGTTTTTTTATTCTCTTTCTCCTTCCTTACCGACGCCACCGCCCTCTGCAATCCTTCTATTTTCCCCCTCAGTTTTTTTACCTCCTTTTCCCATCTATCATCTCTTACCCTTAGGTCCTCCCTCATACTTTCCATCTGCTCCATAGCCCCCCTTACGTCTTTCATCAACCCTCTGACCTCGCCTATTAGCACCCCGATAGCCTCCTTCTCCGTCTGCCCCTCCATTGGGGGGGGGGGGGTGACCTACGTTTTCGTACGCTTTTTTAAAGGGACTCTAGCGCGCTTTTCTCCGGACTCTCTTTGTTTTCCCTTTTCCTCTTCGAGAGATCCTCCCCCTCACTTGCACTGCACGCTCTCTCCCTTGCCTGATCGCTTCTTCCGCTCCGATTCTTCCCCCTCCCTGCCGCGCCACTTGACTCTGGGCCACGCACAACTGGCCGTCGTGTCTCTCTGGAAAGGGGGAGGGTTGGTAAGGCCGGTTTTTGGCCTAATTTATTTTTGGACCAAAAAATCTGAAAAAATCATGGTAGTATTTTATAAGTGTCCCGAGTCGATTGCACGCTAAACGGACTACCCTCCACCCCCCAGCCACCCCCCCTTATAAATATAGGAAACACCACTACCCACCAACTGTATTTTCGAGAGATTTGACACTCTTAAACATGTATTCTGAGGTTAGCTCGGGTTTACTATGGTTTTCGGGGTCGCCGAATACAAATCTGGCGTCCTTTGACTTTTATCGCGTCAGGTTCAAGGTCATCGGAAGGTCAAATCGAGAGAAAAGGGTAAAAAAATCCAAAAAAATACGTTATACGTTTTTGGAGTCGCTGATTACGAATCTGGCATCCGTTGAACTCTATCGCTTCAGGTTCAAGGTCATTTGAACCTATAACGTATTTTTTTGGATTTTTTTACCGGTTTCTCTCGATTTGACCTTCCAATGACCTTGAACCTGACGCGATAAAAGTCAAAGGACGCCAGATTTGTATTCGGCGACCCCGTTTAGCGTGCAATCGATTCGGGATACTTATAAGATACTACCATAATTTTTTCAGATTTTTTGGTCCAAAAATAAATTAGGCCAAAAACCGGCCTTACCGACCCTCCCCCTTTCCTCCCCGTCTACTTCACTACCAGCACTGACAGTACTCTTGCTGCCCATCTCCCGCTCGTCCGTCCGTAACTGTAACCGGTCCATACACAAAAGTACTCACTGCCGCCCACAGATGTCACTTAAGGCTGCTGCCACTTACCGCCCTAAAGTTTCAGTTTCCTTGCCTTATTTCACCTAACCTCACTTTCCCTATTCGGCCAAATCCCCCCCCCCCAACTACAATGTAAATTAATTTCGTTCTTCCCAATGTACCCCTCACAACCGTACTCACCTCCTAGACTTCCACCCTCACACTCCACTCACACCTTCCACACAAACTTTGTAAAAACTTCTCACCACCTGTCACTGTACACTTTCTCATTACCGCCATCAACATGCAAGTCCCAATGCTTTTTATGTTATTTTATGTTTTATCTTTCAATCTGGTCGAAGTTGAAGAATGCAAAAAAAACCATTAAATTCCATAAATATTGCGTGAGTTTGAAGAGAATGAAGAAAATTTTTAAATTGTAGAAGATTTAAAAAGATGCAGATTTATATTAAAGTTTTTAAACAAAGAAGAAACCCAGACGGAAAAAACGCAAATTTCTTCGGACTAATATTTTACCAAAAAATTAAAAATTGTGGAAAATTAAATACTGACATGGCAAAGTGTCCCATGTCCTTAATTAAACGAAATTTGAAAGGTTTCCAGTGAATAACTTTTATAAAAATACCTTGGAAAATTTGAAAGATTTTAAGAAAATTTTTGAAATTTTAAAATTATTTTTAAAATTTTAAGAAAAAATTAGAGTCAGCGAAAAAAGTTTTAATAATTTAAGAGGTATTGAGTAGATTAAAAATATTTTATTACTTCGAAGCTTTTCCGAACATTCATTTTTCCTAATATTTGATAAAATTCTGCAAAATAATTTTTTTTTTAAATCTTGTAGATTCTTTTTCAACATATATTAAATATTCAAAAATCTTTTCTAATTTTTTTTAAATTCCTAAGGTTTTCGGGGAGATTTTGAAGGAATTTTTGAAATATTTTGAATGATTTTTCGAAATGTCAAGAAAAATTCGAGTCATCTAAAAATTTTTGAAGGATTTCAAGAGGTTTTGCATAGATAAGAAATATTTCGAACCTTGGAAGCATTTCCGAATATTTATCGAACATTCATTATTTCTTTCAAACTGCTAAAAGTCCGAAATATGTTTAGAAAACGCTCGAATTTTCCTTAATATTTCGCAAAATCCAGTAAAATAATAATTTTTTTCTTCTAGATTCTTTTTTGGTATATCTGAAATATTCAAAAATGTTTCGCAATTTTCTCAGAAAAGTAATAAAATTTATATTTCTATAATTTAAAAATATTGCTGATACTTCTTTCGTTGTAAGTAATTTCAACATTTGTGTGACTAAAAAAATATCAAAAAAACATTGTTGTGTTACATCAAAATATTATTTTATTTATTTCTATACCGCACTCCCAGACGGAAAAATTATATATAGTTTGTATACAGTGTGAAGTATTCTATATAATATTTATTTCTTTTATACTAAACATGAAAAAAACATATGAATCTTATAGATAATATTTCACACTATATATTTCAGGCTGGGTCGACTCCCATGGGTGCGTTTGACCACCTATAGTGACACTAGCGTAATCTACAAGGAGTTGGCAAACTAAAGCGTATCCATGTGTTCGTGCACGTAAATGTGTTTATTATTTAAATGTGCTGCATGAGTGAAAATTAGAGAAAATAAACGAATTAATTCAAAATTATACAAACTCAAGACGAAAAATGTGTCAGTGACATCCTGGCACAGCACAAACATTTCAATTTACTTTAAATTTGTTAATTTTTCAATGTCCTGATTTCGCTTATTTCACTTCATACGGCGAGACACAACTTTTTGAACTTAGCAAAATTTGAAGTTTGTTGACGAAAACATAACCTCAACGAATACTAGAATGGCGGCGCCAAGATATTTTAAGAAAATATTACCCCCACTTATGCCCCTACAGTAGAGCCATCTACAAGGAGGTGGATAAGTACAAAAGTATATGTGATCACACGCGCCTATGGGAGTCGACCCAGCCCGATTAATTTACTATACATACTATTTTCTCCTGGGATTCGTCTTTAAGAACCTTCTTTTTATTAAGAAGATGTCTATTACATTTTTTTAAATCATAAAAATTTTAATGCAACTGCAGTTACTCGGTAAGTTTTACGTTACATACCCAGGCGAAAAAATTACACAGGCCGACAAGATTTTGACCTAGAAACCAGAATATATATTTCCGAAGTTTTTTTGTATGCTGAATCTGAAGTCGAAATTTCTCAATTGGCTCTGGTTTTCGAGATATCCTCACCCTAAAGTGCGAAAAAAGCAATTTTTTCCTATATTTGAGGTTATGTAGCATCGCATTTTTTCATTTGCTTAAAGAACCATAAACGACATTTTAAAGAATAGGTCTCGACCTTGCGAATGTCGCTGAGTTTGCTAAAATATCTTTTGTTTTTGCTAATTGAGAAATGTGGACCTCAGACTCGGATTCAGCATGCCAAAAACCTTCGTAAAGGTATATTCTGGTTTCTGGGTCAGAGGGTCGGCCTGTTTTTTTCGGCCTGTGTTATATATAGTTTATATATAGTGTGACGTTTTGTATATAATACTTCACACTATATAATAAATTACATATGTATAATATTTCTGCCTGGATGGATTCATTGAATTTATTCTTTCAGAATCTAATTTCAGAAAGAATTAAAGTGCTCAGAAAATTTTAACAAATAAAAAATTATTAGAAAATTGGGTGAATGATAAAAATTAGTACAAAAGATAGCGCAAGCATGTGCGTCTATATAATAGTCTAGTAACTTTTCCTTTCCTCCCATTTACCAGTGACTATTAGTGCTTTGAAATAAAAATTGTGCTTGCTAGTGTCATACATGAAAAATAAGGTAAATCTACTTGTATAATAAAACCAGAAATTTGTTTTTCACGATGAGTAGGGATGTAAAGTTTCATGAAGCTTTAGCCTGATAAAAAGTTTGATGAAACGTTGGGGGCTTCGTGAAACATTGCAATGTTTCAAACATAGCGGCTGGAAAATTCTAACTGATAAGATAAATCCTAACCTGACCTTAGAGGCCAAACCGATCTGCCCATGCACAAAATAATTTTTCTTCTCATCCCTATGTTTCATGAAACATATGAAACTTTGACATGAAACGTTTTCACGTGAAAAGATTCCAGCCCTATGAATCTGAGAACAAAATGGTGATACCTTACTGTCCTAAGTTGATTAGTTCCTAATATCTCCAGCGCGGCGTTAGTTGTCCCACCATTCCCTGATTTTTTGCATTGTATGGCATGGGACTAGACCACTTTTAAAAGTTTCTTAGTAAAAAAAATGTTATTTTTATGAAAACCCCTATTGAAATTAAATCTATTTTATTTATCTAATATTTCAAAACAGTTTTTCAAGAGATTTATATGAATGCTAAACGGAAAACATGAATTTGAACGTCAATTAATAAACTTGCTAAAGTGGAATGTAACATTTGAATTTGAATAAAAAGTTAAAAATAATCCTTTCTATTTCGGAATATACAAGTTTATACCAGATATAAACTTACCATTTTAGGGTTTAGTGAGTACTTACATTCTTAAACTACTGAATGAATAATTAATAATAATAATAATAATTATTTTATTATTGCATTAAATAGTCCCTAAAAAAGGAAAACTATTTTTCAAATGCACTTATACAGAAAAAATTACTTTTTAAGAAGATATTAAAAAAATAGAGAAAAAATTAACCAAATCCCATGCATTTGGTCGATTTTTATCCCCTCAGCTTTCAACGAAGTGAAATTAGCCATTGATTGAAGTGAAAATACCTTATTGTGTATGTAGAGGGTCAGGACTGTTTCTATACACCCCGGCATTAGTTTAAATGTCGACGGCCATGACTAACCTGATTTTTGGAAATTAGGTAAAAATTTTTGCAATTAATTTCCTTATTAACAATTACTTAGTCCAACATCGCCAAGCGAATAGTTGCTTCGACAGGTGTTCAGGTAACTGACAGCGCGCTTCAGAATGAGCCAAAATTCAGTCTCCAAATGATACTCGTACTTTCCCCTAGATGCCCAGATGTGCACCTACATTCAGAGGAATACATTTGAGACTTGAAAATTCTCTTAAATGCTCATTGGGAGACCAATAAAATTTGAGCTGCAACAAATTTAACACCAGCATTTTTCTGTGTGGATGTCCATTTAATTTAATTAATTAATTATATTAATGTCAATTTAGCAATGTCCGAACTTATCCCATATGTCCAAAATTACACGTTTAAGAGTAATAATCTAAATAGATTGTACTGGAAATTAATTTGTCTAATAAATTAAACCACTGCTTCTTTATCAAGTCTGATTATATTGCAGCTGATTGTTTAATGAGTGCGTATAAATTATGTAAAATAAAAAATTTGAAAAATTTTGGGTTTCGCCGATTGCATCGAAGCATTCGAAAGTATGTATCATCAATTGTAAAATCGAACGAGCTTTAAACTTTACGACAAATCCTAACTTACAAAATGCACCAAAGCAATTGAAGCGCATGGCGATCAAAAGGGGATACGTCCAAAACGCCGTCGTTTTAGTAGGCCCCTGAGTTATATTTTTTTCAGGTCAAATTAAAATTTCTTAATAACATATCTCGATAGGAAATTTTATTGCGCACATTTCTAGTCCTATAAATAAATGTGATGGCTTTATTATTTTCTTAAATATTCAAGAAAATGTTACTTTATCCTGCAACAGCAAAATAAGAATTATCTGTGTTCAATTGGTCATAAGTTCTACAATAATAGGAATTTTGTGATAAAAATTTCATAAAATATGCAGCACCATGTAACGAAACTAATGGTATTCAGAGAATTTCAAGGAATTGTTACTAAAAATTTATAACTATTTTTATTCTACTCATAGCACAAACTGAGGTTACATACATTTTCAGTGGCTAAAGTTTCGTTTACGCTCGCGTCCCAGACCGGACTGACCCGTTTTTGCCCTTTCTCGCGCCTGCCAGGGTGTGAACAAAAAATCGCTTGATTTTCCGGCGTTGCCAAATATGCGCCAACATTCATCAATTACGGCTAAGATGTACCAAAACTTGGCAACGTTGCATAAGAAAATGGTTGAACGGGACCATTTCCCACATTGGCACCACTTGGGCTGTTTTCCAGTAACGAAAGCGTTTATAATTTATGGCAGCCTTTATCTTCTGAAGGCAAAACGTCCCTTTAGACAACCTAAAGGACTTTATAAATTCTGCCCTTAGAAACGAAAATAGTTAGGCAGAGAAGGTTTGTGAAATAGATTTATGTTTTATTTCCTAAGTCTAAACATCGGGAGTCGAACGAATTTATAGATAATTAAAATTAATGGTCACCTGAACTTTTGTTAGGCTTCAAGGAAGTTTTTTTGGAAAATATCAGGCTCTATTTTATAGTTTTAAAGTCACAATTAATTTCAAATCTCAGAGCTGTCCCGTACGCCTTCTAGTGGCCGGTTTGACCTTCCAATCGTCCGCTGTCATACAGACCTTTATATTGCAGGACGAGCTAGCACGTGTACGAAACAGTGCTGAGGTTGTCGACACAGTTGGAAAATTGTGTGCCCGCTGGAAACGGTGATAGGTACTGCTGTTCACCGATACGTCTGGCGATTTGTTTGTCAGCTACAAACGGCGATTGGCGCGGCTGTTTGCCGACACTTCTGGCAACGGGGATTAGTGCGGCTGTTCGCCGACACTTCTGGCAAGTTGTATGCCAGCTGGAAACGGGGATTTGTGCGGCTGTTCGCGGACACTTCGAATAACGTATCCATCGGTGGCTTTCTCTTTCATTTTCCGGATCTTCTACTTGGGCGGCGGCCATTGCGGCGGCCATTGCCTGGCGTAGAAGTCCTCCTTGGTGTCTAGCTGTTGAGTCGGATCAGGTTGAAAAATTCATCCTGAAACTCTGGTGGGAAGTAGTGACTCAGCTGCGGTCTCGGGATGTTAGATGAGGGAGTTCGAGCTTCAGGAGTAAAGTAAACCCGGTTACGATCTTTGGCTCCTAGGTAAATACATTTGAGGCAGTGTTCATATATTACACGGTGTTTCTAGGACCAGGGTATACCGGATATTAACTCATTCTCTAAGTCCGGGCTGACCTAAAAAGTGTCTAGGTAACGATGTCCGTAGATCTCCAGTGAAAAAAATATGCAGCCAATTAGTTTGAGAGTTGCTCCCCGCGCGGCGAGTTGTGTCTATGGGGCCCGGGCCCTAACACTTGCATCAGATTGTCGCTCAGTAGATCGGCCTTGACGAAATTGTCTGAGGAGCATAAGCTTAAGCATAACCTTAAGCTTCTTCCCAGACGAACGTGGAGGTGGGGTATCCAACGTGAGGTGATGCTAGTCAAATTTATTGACGGGGTTTCTGGTTGGCTAGCTGCTCGGCGGTTCTTTGGACTGTCGAGCTGTGTCAGTTTTCCTGGTTGGCATTTCGTCGCTTCACCCTGAGCACGGGACAGTCTAGATGAAAATGATCATCAGGGCAGTAGTGATATGGAGGAGCACCACGCTTGTGGATGTTTCCATCTTTGTGGAAACGCGGCACGGACTACTCTGCGTATTGAAGGTCGCAGAGACTCTAAAAGGATTCGGAATAAAGGAGTCGGGATCCTCATGTTCGTGTCCCGAGAAGGTAGGAAGTTGGAAAGTTGCAGTTCGAATGGCATTCGCCAACGCTGCCCAATCAGGAAGAAGCTGCTCTCCCCACAAGATTGAAGATGGTACTCTATGCTGAGGTCCAAGTGTGGCATTTTGTGGCATTGCGGCTAAGGTTTGCTTTGAGCGAAAGACCGTTTGTTTTGTTGGCGGTACTCCTGTGCTTCCTGCGGAATGAGACAATGTAGTGCGCCACATGGTATTTAGCGACAAGCTTCGGGCTCGTTGGCGCAGAGGAGTAGTGACGCCGCACGTCCGTGTTTGCTGATCCTCGTGATCCATCTTTAATTGTTCTTCGTTGACTACTGGCCTAAATCCGTAGAATGGGTCACCGTTGCTGCTTGCAGATAGTGAGTGTGTATCGGGAATGAACTGTGTCGATGAAGGTGGTGGTGCTACAGCACTATCAGCAGAAAGAGGTTCCTAGACTCCGTCGCGGGTTGTTGATGAACCAGGAACGTTCGCTGCTGTAGTTTGTGAAGGTTTGTCAGGCGCCACCGGATTTCATTGCCCATTCCCGGAAGTGGCTGATGTCCCCAGAATTTTCTATTAGAACTCCTCTTCCAGTAGTTCCGTGTCTTCCGCAGGAGTCCCCAGGCACTGCTTGCTGAAACTACCAGCAAGAGTTACCCAGGAAGGCACCGAACGACTGTTTCGAAGTGATGATTGTCCACTGGGCACTGTTTATTGGGCGACCCGCAAGACAGTTACCAGCCCGGTGTAGAGGACCTGTTGTATTGAAGATAAATTCGAAATAATTCCTTTGTTAGAAAATTGCTCTGAAAAGAGCAGATGGTTCTATTCGTGGAAAAGGCGTACTCAAAGCAGACAACAAAATTTAACAAGGTAGTATGTGTTTTAACTCTATCTTTCGCCCTAAATCGGGTTAAGAGAGAGGTACGAAGTTTTAATGCTGAGTCGAGCTGGTCGAGAGGTAGTCTGATGCTTCGGTAAAATAAAAGGGACAGCAAAGGGAGTCCGGAGAAAAGCGCGCTAGAGAGTCCCTTTAAAAAAAGCGTACGAACTCGTAGGCTCCCCCTTGAAATGGAGGGGCAGACAGAGAAGGAAACTCTTGGGGTGCTGATAGGCGAGGTCAGAGGGTTGAGGAAAGACGTAAGGGGGGCTATGGAGCAGATGGAAAGTATGAGGGAGGACCTGAGGGTAAGAGATGAGAGATGGGAAAAGGAGGAAAAAACTGAGGGGGAAAGTAGAAGGATTGCAGAGGGCGGTGGCGTCTGTAAGGAAGGAGAAAGGTAATAAAAAAACAAGATGGAAGAAGATATTAGGGCATGGAAGGAAAGGTCGAAAAAAAGGCTTGAGAAGGTGGAGAGCAAGTCGGAAATGGAAGCAGTTGACAGGGGGGAGGGTGAGAAGCAAGTTATTTGGGAGAGGGTAGAGAATATGGTAGAAGAAAAAGTGCAAGAGCATGGGAATGAAAAGAAGGAGAGAGAGGATAGGGAATGGGTAAAAGCAATGGAGGAAGGAGATGGAAGCGCTACTATAGAGCATAGTGTAGGTTAAAGGCAAGGTGGGGACAGTTAAGATGCGGGGGAGAAAGGAGAATGAAGTGGCGTTAGTGGAATTGGAGAGTTGTGAAGAAAAATTGGGGGTGATGCATAAAAAAAAGGATAAAGTACAAGAAGGTTTTCGTCGATCAAGATTTGAAGAGGAATGGAATTGATATGCAAAGAATGCTAAATGACAGGGCTAGGAAGGAGAGGAGTGAAGGAAGAGCGGCGAAGGTAGAATATTGAAAAATAAAAATAGATGAGAAAATGTGGGTATGGAAAGAGGAGAAGGAGGTGTTGAAGGAACTGCAGGGGCATTTGTTTCGTGGGAAGTGGGGGGGGGGGGGGGGGGGGGGGGGGGGGGGGATAATACAGGATGAAGAAGTGTTAAAGGTGCTGTACTGGAACGTAGCACGGGTAAAGAAGAAAGATGAGGATTTCTGGAGGTATATATTCAGGAATTTGATGTGAATGGACTGGTAGAGACGTGGGTAGAGAGAAAGGAATGGAATGAAGTAGAGTCAAAGTTGCCAAGGGGTTATAGGTAGAGGCTACAGGAGGTGGTTAGAAGGAGATGGAGAAATTCGCAGTAGAAGGAAGGGTGGATTCAGACCATCAGCTATTAAGATTGTAGATAAAGGGGGAGCCGGGTGGCAGGGTGGGGAAGAAGGGTCGTTAAGGGAGAGGATGTCATGGATGAGAGAGGCGATAGAGAATTATCAGGAGATGTTGGGCAACCTGAGCTTTGAGAGAGAGTCGGTGGACGAGACATGAGAGCATCTAAAAAAGAAAGTGAAAGGGTGTGTGCAAAAAAAGGTATTCAGACAGAAGAAGCATGGAACGTTGAAGCCGTAGTGGATAGGAAATGTAAAAATAATGAAGTGAAACGTGAAAAAGAAGTACAGGAAGTAGAAGGAAGGATCCGCGAAAAGGGAAGAGTACGTAGAAATGAGTGTAGGGTGATGTGTGAAAAGAAAGAGCAGGAAAAAAAGAGCTGGAAGAAAAGTTGAGACGTGTTAAGACAGAAGAACACGTGTGAAAGATAATTAATAGGTTTAGTAAAAAAAGGGTGGAGATAAGTGAGAAAATAGGGATTGACGAATGGAGGAAATTTTTTAAAGATTAACATCAGAGATTAGATACACGGAAGAGAGATGAGGGGATTAGAAGAACGAGGGAGTTACATGGAGAGGAGCTGAATGAAGAGGAGATAAAGAAGCAGATAAGGAACTTGACAAATTCTAAGGCAGCAGGGCTAGACGGGGTATAGAGGTAAGGAAGAGGCTTAAGGGGGTAGTGAAAAAAGTATAGTGGGGCGAGGGATTCTCAAGAGGGTGGAAGGATGGGCTGATCGTACCACTTTATAAAAAAAGGGGATAGGAAGATGAAGGGAAATTGTAGAGGAATCACGCTAATGAATACGGCGTAAAAAATATACGCGATGGTGTTGGCAGATAGGCTGCGGAAGGATGTTGAGGGGAAAGGAATATTGCCGGAGACGCAGGCACACTTTAGGAAGGGAAGGAGTACTGTTGACAATACTTACGTTTTGCAGCAAGTGGTGGATAGAGAACTAACCAAAAATGGTGTCAAAGTATACGCGTTTTTTGTAGATCTAGAAGGCGCGTTTCCTTCGGTGGATTAGGGGATCGAGAGGGTAAGGGAGGTATATGAGGAAACGAAAGATAGGGTGAAAGGAGGAGAGGGAATCTCTGAGGTTTTCTGGATGAATAGGGGGTTAAGGCAATAGTGTCTGCTTCGTCCAACGTTTTTTGCAATTACAATCACGGATATGGAAAGTAATCTAGCGGGCGGAGTGGTAGGAGGTGTTAGGGTAGGAGAAATCAGGATATGGTCACTCGCATATGCAGATGACAGTGATGCTGGCAAAGAGCGAAGAGGCTTTAAAGGAGATGATGAAAAGGTTGAGATGATACTTGGACGAAAATAGTTTAGAGTTAAATGCGGATAAGTCGAAGGTTATGGTGTTCAGGAAAGGAGGTGGGAGAGATGGGGTGGGGGAGTGAAAGTAAAAGGGAACATCTGTACAGGAGGTAAAAGAGTTTGTGTACCTGGACTTCCTGTTTCGGAGAAATGTGAAAGTTAATGGTCATATAAAAGAGAGGATGAGAAGGGCAAATGTGTTGATGAGGGAGGTGTGGGGGCTGAGGAAGAGGTTGTTCGCAGATAATTTTGTGAGAGGAATGAAATGGTTTGATTCGATAGTGATGAGTGTCTTATTTTACGGAGGGGAGGTGTGGAGTGGAAGGTAAGTGAGGAGGTAAATAGGATACAAGAGAGGTATGTAAAGTGGAAACTGGGTTTGGCAAGGAATACGCCGAACTATATTGTCAGGAGGGAGACAGGAAGAAGATAAAGTGCGAAAGATGCACGAGGAAGGAAGGAAGGTATATGAGTTGGTACAAAAGAATGGCATGGCGGAAGAGGAGGCAGAAAGAGAGGAGAGAATAAGAGAGTCAAGGTTTAACGGGAATTATGTGTGGATTATGCCAAGGGATAGAGCCCAAAATTTGTATGAGAAAGGAGAGAAAGGAACTCAGAAACTTATAGCGAGAATGAGATGTGGTTGCATCAAGGATTTTTGAGGTTCTGGCTTTCTAGAGAGAAGAGAATGTGTGAATTGTGCGGGGAGGGGGATCCAAAAGTTGAACACTGGTTAAAGGAGTGTGAAGAGTCGGAAAGGAGTAGGATAAGCATGGAGGTAATGTTGCGTGAAAGGGAGGACAAAATGATACATTTTTTGCTAAATAGTTGAATTTTTAACTTATAAATGATGAATTTGAAAAATATGAATTTTCATCAAAATAGTTGAATTTTTTAATAAGTAGTTTTATCTTCTAACAAAATAGTTTAATTTTCTACCAAATTTTTGAATTTTGAACTTATAAGGATTCAATTTTCAAAAAAAAAAAGAAAATAAATGGAATTGTTGAGTTTTCGGATAAAAAATTAATTTTTCACATTAAAAAAGAATTTTTGAAAAATATTTAAATTTTTTTATAAATGGGTTAATTTTTGATTAAACAGTTTAATTTTGTAAAAATATTGTTTAATTTCTTTAAAAAGTAGTTAAATTTTTAACCAAACTAATTGATTTTAAACATAAAATTGAAATCCAACAAGAAAGCTTAATTTTCTGATAAAGTAGACGAATTTTTAAGAAAATAGAATATTATTTCACGAAATAGTTGAATTTTCAGATCAAAAATTAAATTCTAACAATAAAAAGTATTTCCAAGAAAATTGTTAAATTTTCAACTTGTAAATTGTAAATTGTAACAAAGTGGTTTAATTTGTTAACAAAGCAGTTACATTTTTAACCAAAATAATTATTTTTAAACAAAAATTTGAGTTTCCAACTACATTGTTTAATGTTCCACCAAATTGTTCAATTTTCAACCAAAAATGATTTTTATTTGAAATCAAAAGCAGTTGAATTTAGCCAAAGAAGAT
The DNA here is from genome assembly GCF_010883055.1 of Belonocnema kinseyi. Classification (NCBI taxonomy): domain Eukaryota; kingdom Metazoa; phylum Arthropoda; class Insecta; order Hymenoptera; family Cynipidae; genus Belonocnema; species Belonocnema kinseyi. Next base: position 132,958,746 of record NC_046665.1, read on the forward strand.
GAATTTTTAACAAAATAGTTCAATCTTATAAATAAAACGCGAATATTAAAAAAATATTGAATTTAGACCAAAAAAAAAAATTAAATATTTGCATTTTCAACGAAAAACGTTCAATTTTTAGCCAAGAAAGGATTATATACATTTTCAGTTAACGAAATTAAATTTCAATCTTAAAGAAAAACAAATTTTCAACAAAATAAAAAAGCGAATATCATATGTTAGATTATTTAAAAAGACGGCTTAGATAGTGAATAATAAAATATGACTGATTTGATAATTATTTCATTTAAAAACTATTCGTTGTTCAGTAAACCTTCCATAAGACTGGCAATAAATAGGTTTAGAAGAATAGATAAGACCAATTAAGATAAGCTTATATTAAGATCAGAACAAATAAGGACCGAAAAAATACGGCTCCTTTTATAGAAATTTCGAGAAAAATAGTCTTTATTCGAGGAACTAACAAAATTCAGTTGTTTTCATCGTTCACCAGTTTCTAGTATTTATAAAAAAATGAGGATCTTTACTGCCACTCTACTCATAACATTAGCGAGTTTTCCTCATTTTCTTGGTAAGTAAAATTTTTTATTTATTGTTTAAAATCAACATATTTATTTAATTATTATCATATATTTTAACTCTATATTCTGTTATTTTTCGAAACTGCAAAGTTCTCATACCATCACCAGCTACCGCACGAACATTATGCCACCGCACCGTCACACATTGGAAAAAACAATTTTTTTTTGGTTTAAAATAATGTACAGTGTACAAATAATGACCAATTTGGACAACAAAAATGTGCAAAAAAATTAAAAATTTGTAAGATTTCTAAGAGAGTTGTTAATCTTAATTTTTAAAATAGGCTCGACAGAAATATTGATTTCTTTTATGTCACATTTTGTCGAAAAAAAACGAATTTTCTTCGACAGATGCCTCATCCACGCATTTGTTTATTAAATTTGTTAAAAAAAATCATAAAACTTATTAACTAGTTATGTATGTTGCTGGAATTGTCATAAAATCTAACTATTTTGTAAAAATTTTATTTTTGTTTAAATTTAATGTTTTTTTGATGAAAAGAGAATTTAAATCTTTTCTGGATGAAAATTTTTCTATTTTTCTGAATTTTTATTGAAAAACCATACTTTTTAATTTGAAATACTACTGCTTGATTAAAAATTTAACTATTTCATAGAAAATTTACTTTTTGTTTAAAATTTATATTTTCGTATTAAAAAATGAACTGAAATCTTTTCTGGATGAAAGTTCAACTTAAAAAATTTGTGTCGTTTTTTGATTAAAAATGCCTGTTTAGTACAAATTTAGTCTTTCTTAGATTAAAATGCTACTATTTGGTGGAGAGTTTAATTTTTTTTAATTCATCCTTTTTGATTGCAAAAATTCGTCTTTTTGAATAAAAAATTCAATTTGGTTCATTAAGACTTATTTTTTGTTTAAAAATTGAAATTTTGATCTTGGAAAGCTAACTGGAATTTTTTTTGCATGAAAATTCAACAATTTGTTTAAAAACTCATTTTTTAAAAATAAAAATTCATCTGTTTAAATAGAAATTTGATCTGTTTTGTATAAAAATGCAACTATTTGGTAGAGAATTAAACAAATTTTATTACAAGTTCATCCTTTTTGGTTAAAAACACGTCTTTTGAGATTGAAAATTAAATTTTTTTCGTTAAGATTTATTTCATGCTTAAAAATTTATATTTTGATCGTGAAAAATGAACTTAAATATTTTTTAACAGAAAATTAAACTATTGAAAAAAATTTTTTTTGAATCGAAAATTCAACTTTGTTCATAAAGACTTATTTTTTTTCAAAAAATTGATATTCTGATCTTGAAATGTTAACTGGAATCTTTTTTTGATGAAAATTTAATTTTTGCTTGAAAACTTTTTTTTTGAACAAAAATTTATCTATTTTAACAAAAATATCGTCTTTTTAAATAAAAATGCAACTATGTTGTAGACAATTTAACAATTTTGTTAAAAAGTCATGATAATAGAAAATTCGTTTTTTTTTTATTGAAAATTCAATTTTTTCGTAGAAGTTTATTTTTTGTTTAAACATTCATATTTTGTTTGTGAAAAGTCAACTGAAATCTTTCCGAACCGAAAATTACACTACTTTTTTGAAAATTTATCTATTTCATTTATTATTCTCGTAGAAATATCTTTTCTTTAATGAAAATACAACTTGTTGCTTAAAAATTATTCTTCTTGCTTGAGTATTAAAAGTTGTTGTTTGGAAGATTTGGTTAAATCACTTTGTTAAAAAAATATTTTCTTTAGGATAGATATTTTTAGTTTAAAATTAATCTGTTTTCTCAAGAATTAAACTATTTTGTTTAAAATTAATATGTTTAATGGAAAATTCAACTACTATTATTTTGAAAACTATTATTTTGAAAATATTATCACCTTGTTGAAAATTTAAGTGTTTCGTTAAAAAAGCCATCTTTTATTGTTGAAAAGACATTATCTTGTTAAAAATATATTCATAAATTTGAAACATTTAAATTTGTATCTGAAATATTGGTTTATTCCGTTTATAAAAGATTCTATACTTCAAGTATAACAAGATTAAAATGCTGGCATTTAAATATTAATGATAAAGGAAAAATAAAAATTAGTCAAGAAAAAATCAGGTAATTTTAAAAATGAAGTTCTTAAAGACCCTACCTAATTATACTATAGCAATAGGTAGCAAAAAATTTCTGGAAACATTTTTTAAAATACTTCAATTTATTGTAATTTACTGTAACTTGCTTGCGATTAATCAAAATACCCGAAAATAATTTAAATGACCTGCAACCACTCTGCATTATAAATTGAAAATGACCAAAATTGCTCATTCTAGTTTAAAAATGGTTTACAGAACAGTGCATTTCTGCATTTTTGAAAAAGATTTTTGTTTGTGTGAGGAGTCAATCAATTTTAAATAATAAGAATACTTTCTAGTAAGGTACTTAAATTCATTAAATTCTATTTTTTTCTTACAGAATCAGTAAAAATGAGCGCAGTTCATCCTGATCCCTTGGAATCTTATCATGTTCGTTTTTACGAAAATAGGGCAGGTGTACCCATACCAATAGGGGAAAGGTACCAGGCGTACATAGATGGTGATTTCATTATTGGTCTAGTACTATTAGCTAAAGGCAAGATGTTCCCATTACTTAATAGTGAACAGCACAGAATTAAAGAAAACGTAGAGGACCATCAGCAGTATAATTTAACGGAAACTGAAAATAGCGAATTTCCTTTCTTCCAACGGTTCATGGACATGTCGCACGTTTTTGAAGTCATAAAGCTAGAATTCAACCAGTAGACATTCAACCGAACAATATAAAAAAGTTGAAAATAAAATAAAAAAGTATATAGAATACTCTGAGAGACTTTCCATTTGAATGAATGAAAAAACGTTTGAAACTTCAGTATTCTACAAAATCAAAATACGAAAAAGTGATACGTTTCAAAAATTAATATAGTGGTTCTCAACTGGCGAATTTCATATTTTTGTTACAATAAGTGGAAAAAGTGTTGCACTATTTATCCTAAAAAGTGTAAATATTTAATATTCAGTGTATCAAAGTAAACGAGAGATTTCAGGACGACATTAACGTAATAAATTTGAAATACCAAAAATAATATTTTCAAACTTTCGTAGAGATAATATGAGGTTCTGAAATCCACTACACGAAAAATTATGACTCATCGTTCAAAGAATCGAGCGCAAGAAAGAAGTATACTTGTAGTGGCAGAGGTAAACAACACACTACTAATCCATTTAATTGTGAACACTAGGCCCAATCCTGAACCACATATATACAAAACACATTGATTCTACGCAACACATCTTAGCTTAAGCCTGACACCTATTTTAACCCACACATAGCAACGTTCGCTCGTCACGCAGAAATAGATATCTGAGTATAGCTGGAAATCAGTAGGGACCCTGTAGTAAGGGACGCGCCGATCGGGCAGCTAACTAAGGATTGGTCGAGCGAGAAGAGAGAGACATTTCCGTTCGAAATCAAAATACTATACCAAAATGTACCACAGCTTCGCGCTTCGGTATGCGAATCGTGTTTCTTGACATTTTGAAGTGGTTAGGGATCCTGAAGTGAGGGATGCGACAAACAGGCAGCTCAGTGCGGATTGGTCGAGGTACTGTACAGTTATTGAAATTTGCTATAGCTTCACGCTTTGGTACCTTCGATATGCTTACTTTTTCGCGTGTCTGTTGCCGTTTAAATACATCGCGCCTTCTACCGCTGGCTCCAACTTCCGTTCCAACTCCCCCCTCCACATAACCTTTGGTGCGTCCCTCACTATAGGGTCCCTAGAAATCAGTTATGTACGGAATGTAAAATATGATAGCGCTTGTGAAAAAAATGTGACCTTACTGAGGAGGGCCCATGCGACTCCTATTGAAAAAAATATGAATTAAAGCGCCCGCCAACTTAAAATGAGGATTTTGAATTAAAAGTTAAAATTTGTTACTTTTCTACAAGAAGAGTAACAAAGGGTATATTAATCTACATACAATTTAGTGCAATTTGAAAGGTTGAATATATGGAAAAAACTACAAAAAATTAGCAGAAAAATCTATCGAATCACTTGTATCACTTGTAATAATTCGTAGTTCTAAATAATTAAAAGAGGTTGAAATAAAAAATAGGGATAAAGATAGTTTTTAGTTGATCAACCGTAAGTATAAATTAATATTTTTTAATCGACCTATACATTAAGTATTATAAAGTTAACAATAATTAATTTTCTGAGACGATTCTGAAACCGTTCGAAAAATGTAAGCGTTCAAATTATTTAATTTGCAATTCTATTCTAATACAGTTTAATTGATTAATAATTGTTTATTATTAATTAATAATTAATTAATAAATATTAATGTAAATAAAAACCAATGTTCAAAAAAGAAATATGACTTTTTTTTAACAACCTTCAAGATTGAAATCATCAAAATATCTCGAAATAAATTATTTTCTCATAAACAGGAAAAATAAGTTTTGTCTAAATTTGTCTGAAAACAACATATTTTTTCTTTTTGAAATTCTGCGACGTAGAATGTAGAATTTTTCTGATTTGAAATGGATAATAAAAGACACTGTATTAACTTTTTTCACCATAGACTATTTTTTGAAAGACCAGTAAATATCATTGACCGGGTCTTTACCAGGAATTTTTTTCTTGATAAAAACGGACACCCAGTGAAGTTAACATAGTGATCAGTCTGCCCGATTTCATACTAAATCGATTAATAATATACATATAAATTCTTTACTAATGGAAAATGTTAACTGTCTCAAATATTATATTTTTTAACACATGGAAATAAAATATAAATTAATTAGAAAAAAGAACAATTATTTAATTAGCAGCAATATTTGACTGCATATAAAACGAGCAAGTTTGAATCAAAATTTTAAAACTGGACATTTTTAAATAGAAAGCCTGGAATCGTCAAAATTTCAAAGAGGTAAAAACCTTGAGCGTTACAATTTTAATTGTTTTTACTTTGAGAATCTTAAATTTTCAAGTCAAATATCCAATTTACAAAAAAAAAAAAAAAAAACAAACAAACAAAAAAAACGAATAATTTCAAGAGACGTTTTTTTCTTAAGAGAAGTTTTGGAAAGATTCGAAATTAATGTAAATCTTAAAATGATTTTAAAAAATTAAAAAAAAATTTACATAATCTAAGGTTTGGAACAACAAATTTAGAATTCTGTTAAGAATTGTGAAAGGTTTTATCAGAAGAAAAAGTTTTTGCGAATCCTGGAAAAATTAAAAAGCACTTTTTATTTTGAAAAATTAATTTTAGAAAAATATTTTTCTAAATTTCCAAAATAGTCAAAGAAGAATCTGGGATATTTTAAGGAAAGTTTTGTGATTTTGTAGGGTTTTTTACAGAAATGCATGAAAAATTGGAATAATCGAAAAAATGTACCTTTTTGCCGATTTTTAAATAAAATGTTTACAATATGTAAGGCTTTTGAAAGCTTTAAGATAATAAACACTTTTTGTTACTATTCCTCGGAAAATTTCCTATCATTTTATATTTTGAAAAAATAATCTTAAGAAATTGTTTTGAAATATTTCAAAAAAGAAAAAATTGAACTCTTTAATCTATATTTCAATTGCACAATTAACGTGCGAACAAAAATATTTACAAAATTATAAAAGAAGTCTACTACCAGCGTCCGCTGGTACACGTGCATTCGTGCAGTGGCACGAACGCGTTCGGTAAAATTCGAGATTGCTCGGACATACTCGGGAACATAATGAAACAGCAGTATACGAAAAATCGAGACATAATTATCAAGGATGGAGAGGGATGGGGACGTAAGAGGACCAAAAAGAAGAAAACAGATGCGAATCAAGTTTGAAGATTTACAGAAACAGGAAGTGTAAATAGATATTTAGAATACGATCCATAAACGCATCGATATGGCAACTTGAAAAGCGATAATAAGCAATGCAGATATAGAGGGCACATGGGTTATGCTCCGGGATATCATTGTCAGGAGTGTGACCGAAGTGTGTGGTACTGCGGTTGTAGGAAGAATGTCTGGTGATGCGCGGTGGAATAATTTAATCCGCGTAGTCATTAGCGACAAGAAGCAAGCGTTGAAAGTTTAACATTGCAGGTCATAGCAATGAAAAAAGTTGAAAACAGAGGATAAAAAAGAACAACAAAAGTTGCTAATAACTCTATCGAACAAGTTTTTATTTAAAATATTTCCCAGCGTTCCGAAAACTCACTGTTTTTATTATCAGGCGAGCTCATTGGCATCAATTTACATTCTTGATAAGATGTAAAAATAAAACAAATTCATTAAACTCATATTGAGATAAGAATTAAAAAAAACAGTAAAAACTTATGAATTGAAAACGAAATTCCATGATGTCATTTGTTGCAGATAATTATTAAAATACAAATTATATCGGTATGCATTTAAGTTGTTATGTAGAAGTTCTGTAAAAAATTAATTAAATTTGTAATATTTAGAAGTGAAATCATAAGTATTTAAGAGGATAAGTTTTAAAACTGAAAAATTAGAGTTAAATTATTTAAATTTCCAAAAAGATTGATTATGGTGTTTAATTGTTTTCATCAAAATAAAAATTTGACGAAAATTAGTTTAATTTATATTGTTAAAAATAGAATATGAATTATTATGAGAGAAGTACAAAATCGACTAACCAATCATACAATGATTTAGAAGAAAAGGCCAGTTGATACAGATTGGATAGGATAATGACAGACGATGTGTTGATGTCATTGAGAAAGTAAAAACAAGAAAGATAATTTTAGTTAATGAATATCACATCAATTAAAAAAAAGGAAGAAAATAAATCAATATTAATATTGTGGTACTTCAACAGAAAAAATTCTGAAGTAGAATTGTGTGATTCATTAAGATGGTCTAAATCACCTTATAGAAAAAATTAGGAATATTATCATTAACATTATTATGTAAATGATCGTTAAGGACATTATCATAATTTAGTCGAACACTATATTGATGCTTTTTTTGTTTAATGTGTATTTTTCTTTTTGTTTATACAATGTAACATTTCCACAATTACAAGTAAAATGCTAAGCTACGTTAGTTTTTTCTAAGGTTTTTAATTGACCCTTACCTAGTTTAATCATTTTATCAAGTGTATATTTTATACTGAAATTAGTGCTAATTTTATAATTTACTAAAAGTCTTTTTCAGAAAGCAAAATAGCTGAATCTATTAAGTTCTTTATAATAGCAATTTTTGTTTGGAAAGGATTTTTTGAAAGAAAGTCAAGTAAGCGGCCAGAGTAGATTAATTTGCGAAACAAATTTATAGAAATGGAACCATTATCATTTTTTATAATTCTAATATTCGGAAAGTCAATGGTATTATTTTTTTATATTTCATTTGTGAATTGTAATCTTTTACGAATTGAGTTAAAGGTCTTAAAAGTTTGTTCAATTTTATCTTTAGGGATAATGAAAAAAGTATTATCGACATACCTAGATTATGCAATAATTTGGAAATCTATTTTATTAAAAATGTCTGATTCCTAATCTTGCATAACCAAGTCAGCTAAATTATTAGGAATAGGAGATCCCATGGAAGTTCCAAAAGTTTGCCCTTAAACATTTTTTACGATTTTGTATTAAATTAAAAGTAGATGTTATCTATTAGGAATTTTATTCCTTCTTGAAATTTATCTAAAGGTAAAGTAGTAATTTTTCGCATTCTCATCATTTATGATTGAGAAAGTATTAGAATTGTCCGAAATTTGACACCACAGTTTTTTAACGGATCTCCACGTTTTGAAACCTCCTGAATCCGAAAGTCAAGTTTTTGCGATGGTGTCTGTCTCTCTATCTATCTATCCGGCCGTCCGTCCGTAAACACGATAACTCTAGAAAAAATGAACAGGTCAGATCAATCTTTGGAACACTTTTTTAGGTCCTAAAAAAAGGACGAATTCGTTAACCAGCTATTTTGGATGAAAATTCCAAAAGAGAGCGTATTTCGAAAATTTTCAATACTACATTTTCTCTAAATTTGGGAATTCTATGCAAGGATCTTTATAGAATTAAAGAAGACGAGCAATTTATCCGATTGATTTTTTTCGATAAAAAGAAAATTTTTAGAGTTATAGCAATTTTCACTGGCCAGCGCCAGCCATTTTTAAAGAGCCACGTGCTTAGTTTTTTTTCACTATTCATACGTATCTCCTTAGATTCTGATTTCTAAAACTCTTCCGGAGGCATGGCCTTTTTTAACGGATCCTCGTCGGGTAGCGAGGACAATCCCATGAAGCAGCCCCCTTACTCCCTTTACCCACCTCTTTCTCAGGATGTTGAATCTGGCGCGAGAGCTCTGCTGTTCATGACGGGTAGTGCTTCCAAAATCAGAGGAAGAAGCTTCGAAAGATTTAGCGATCTCAAATCGAACCACAAACGAGTCAAAATGCGCTCAGAAAAAGGAAAAAATAAAACGGAAACTACTCTCCCCTCAGATGATGAATTTGATAATTCCCTAATGGACGCGACAGAGATAAATGAAAATGTCAAACTGGACATGGACGGTGGCAATCCCCGTACTAATTCCACCCCCGATCCACGACGCTTTAAAAACAACTCGGTTCCATCCTCGGTATCTGCAACCATTGCCGATTCCAATCTCGGTGCTGAAAGATCCACTAACTCGCTCCCTAAAGTTCACGCCCAACTTCGCTACAGCGAATTCGAATTAGGCGAGTGCCCAATCATAATACAACGTAAAAGCAAGTCGGAAAACGCGAAAAAAGATCTTGCTGCCGATACGACCGGCCGTTTTTTACAAAAATACTTTCTCGGTCATATCAGCGACGTTCGTGGCAGCGGTTTCGGGAAACTCAAGGTCATCGCTAAGTCCGCTAAGTCAGGTAATATGCTACTTGAAGAAATCCCCAAAAAAACCAAGGCCTTAATAACCATCATTCCAGTCAGTTTCGCAACGTGCCAGGGTATCCCATGAGAATTTTAGGGAAGAGATTGTTCAGAATCTTCAGTTTTTAGGTCCACTCAGGGATAGAGTCACGGTTCAGAATGCCTTCCGCCTAAACAGAAAAATGAAAGACCCCGAAACTCAGGAAACTAAATTTGAATCCTCAAAGACTGTCCTTATTATATTTAAAGGAACATATCTTCCAGAAAGAGTCTCTCTCTTTTTGGACTCTTTTCAGATTGACCCCTACATCTCTCTACCAAGAATGTGTCTCAAGTGCCTTCGTTTTGGACACATCAAAAAAATATTGTAAATCCAGCCAACGCTGCAAACGCTGTGGATCTTCAGATTCCCACACCGAATCCAATCCCTGCCCTAACGAGACAGACAAGCCTAAATGTGTGAAGTGCAAGGGCGATCACAGGTCAGCTTACAAAGTTTGTCTGGAATTCGTTTTCCAAAGCGAGCTTCCTATTTTTGCTACGAAGTATAAGATGACCTTCAAGGAGGCTAAAGCTATTCTAAAGTTAGGGAAGGGTCCCGATTACGCGACTCCTGCTCCACCCTCATCCTCTAACTTCTCCCAGCCATGGAATTTTTCTATGTTTCCAGAGCTGAATGATGCTCCAGCACCCTCATTCAAAATTTCTATCCTTCAGTATTTCAAGCAATCATACGCCAAGTTAACAGCAAAAGCTTTGACTCACCCTCCGAAATCCTCATCTCAAATTTCAGGAAGGCATTCGGCATCCAATTCCAGGACTACAGCTTCCTCAAAGATCAGCTCCCAACCTTACTTGTACAAGGGAACTTCAGCCGGTCCATCTTTCACCCACCTTCATAACAACGGACGATCAGAAAGCTTCTTATCCAACAGTTGTGCCCTTAACCTCTTAAAGGACTCTTCCTCCCTTACCAACCCATCGTTCGCCTCTCTTTCTTCCTTTTCTACCCTTTTAAGCTTGCTCAACTCTCCGACTGATAGCACGATCCTATCTGCTCTGATGAACCTACTCGGGATCTTATCCTCGGGGTCTTTTGATTCAGAGGAGGGGCAAAAAAGTCTAAATACATTAATACGCAGTGTGACGAACCTAGCAAAATCTTTTGAAAACAATGCCTCACCTCAGTAATTTAAGAATCGCCCAGTGGAATTGTCGCGGCACCCTAAATAAACAGGGCGACCTTTCAAACATTAGGGACGAGTTTGATATTATCCCACTTTCAGAAACCTTTTTAAAGCCTACTTCTAAACAAAATTTTAAAATTAAAGATTCTAAAATTATCAGGGCAGACAGACTCGGTAATAGCCGTGGTGGACTGGCTATCGCCCTTCGAAGAGGGATCACTTTCTCGCGGATTACCTCTATCCCTAGCATGGAGGACAAACTTGAAACTTTAGCCATCTCAATTGGTACCTCACTAGGGGAGCTTCTTATTGTTTCAGTTTATAGAGTGCCTACCCTCACTAATGTTGTAACTTCGGTGACGTGAACCCAACTTTTTGACTCCATTACAGATGTGAATTGCAGCTCGGTTGTCATAAACGGTGACTTCTACTGCCATAATTCTCTTTGGGCACCATCAATTATTGATCTGACCTTCGTTTCTCCGAATATATACGCACTGCCTTCTTGGGGGGTTTGGAACGACTCTTTGGGCAGCGATCACTTCCCCGTTATTTCTATCATAGGAGTTTCAGTATCAATAGCCCTATTCCAGTCGTATAGATATAAACTTAAACGCATCAACTGGTTTTCGTTCTCTTCTCAGCTTTCTGAATCTATTTTACAAGATGTAGAGTTGTCTGAATCTACCAACTCAGACTGTCTTTCAAGGTACGAGGCCTTTGTGAAATTCATGGACGAGGCGGTGCTCGCTGCGTGTCCAAGGGCTAAACCTGCGGCTGATGTGTACCGCCCTGGCCCTCCGGGGAGGCGTTTTATTCCTGCCCTGTGGTGGGACGAAACCTGTGACGCACCAGTCGAGGAAAGAAGGGCGACTTCAACCACCTTCCGACGACTCAGGAACGATGCAAATTATATCAATCTCAATAGAATAGAGGCGAAAGCTACGCGTAATATCAAGACTGCGCGGAGGATCAATTTTAAAACATTCTGCGAGACCCTAGATAGATCGACTCTAATCTCAAGGGTCTGGCGAGTTGTCAAATGTTTTAAAAATAGATTTACTGTTCCTGCACATGCCTCCTGTTCTGCAGACAGGAGTACGCTTGAAAATTTGCATGCTTTGGCTGAGGAACTTTGCCCTTTAACTGCGTTCTTCGACTCCTTCCCCTATAACTTTTCGAGAAACGAATTTCTGGAGGCTCCTTTCACAGAGTCTGAGCTCTCCATTAACTTAGCCTCACTGAGAACCAAATCCTTTTCAGGTTATGATAGAATTGGCTATAACATCATGCAACGATTCCCTAATGAAGTCAGAATCACTCTCCTTAACATCTTCAATGTAATCTACCAGTCCGAATCTTTCCCTAAATCCTGGAATGAATTTCTCATCATTTTTATTCCAAAATCAACTCCTGGAAATGCAAATGGAGATATCGTTGCAGGTCTCTTCCTGGATTTGAAGGGAAAACACTAGGAAAATACACACTGTCATCAATAGAAATTGCCTGATGATAGAATTTGCAGATAACATTGCCATCATCTGTCGCTCTGTGGATCATGTGGTTTGTATCCATTCTCTGTAGCAGTGCTTGAATGCATTCTCAGAGTTCCTGGACAGCAGGGGACTCGAGGTTTGCCCTGAAAAAGCCAAACTGGTCCTTTTCAACCGACGCAACCTTGATATCGATAATCCTCGTTACAGCCTTTCATTAAATGGCGTTATTATCCCGCCATCCCCATTAGCTAGATTCCTGGACATTATTCTGTACCATAGATTGACGTTTAAATTCCACTTTCAATATCTTTGTGACAAGATACGTGAAGTCCTAAACATTTTCAAAGTTTTCAGAGGGACTTGGTGGGGTGCAGATCCTTGTATCCTTAGAACTGTCTATACATCCCTCATTAGAATCTCTCTGGAAGACGAATCTCATATTTTTAATTTTACATCACATAAGAATTTCAGTCAATTAGAAAAAATTCGTAATCAAGCTATAAGATTAACCCTACGTTACAGAAATAGTACACCCATAAATGTCAAGTTAGCAGAATTCTGTGAACCACCTTTTAAAAAACGTTTTTGGGTTTTGGTTAAAAAATATATTATAAAAATTTCCGTTGACGTTGATCATTCCCTCCCAGATGAATTGCTGCAACTATCGTGTGATGCAAAGAGGAATAGAAGGAAGATTACAAATTAATTTTTACTTTTGAATGCTTATGAAAATGTTCAGCCCTTTAAATATCAGATTCGTAAATCAGACACTCACCCTCACTATGAATTCCCGTACGATGACCACTTGTTCTCTCCAAATATTGATCTTTCATTAGGACGCTTAGTCCAGAACTGTCCAGACCCTGTGGGAATCTTTAAGGAAAATATCTAGTTTTGCCTCTATTTTTTCTATAGAATCTATTAACATCTTGTATACATTAGATTACATTATAAAGCATCGCTTTCCTAAATCAGTCATTTTCACAGATTCACTCAGTGCTCTTCAAAGTATAAATACCACTTGTCCTAGCTCCATCAACTCTTGTCTAGTTTACGAGTATATGATTAGAAACCGCTTAACAATTCTAAAGAAGCTCAACTGTACAGCCTCCTTGGTTTGGATACCCGGCCACAGTGGCATAACCGGCAACGAAGCCGCGGACCTGGCAGCCAAAACTGCATCCAGAGATGCAACTCTCTTAAACATTTCCCTTCTATTCTCTGATTTTTTTAGTTTAGCTTGTGAAACTTTAGATAAAAACTGCGACAAATATTTTAGGGAAATAGAGGAAAACAAAGGCGTCACGTACACTCAGTATTATTATAAACAGAGTAAAAAACCCTGGTTCTGGTCATTTTAGGCTCGTAGGGGGAGTGGATTGTTTCCCTCTGTCGCATGAGAAGCAATCACTACGCCTTGAATGCCAGCCTGGCTCGTGAAAATATAATTTCTTCTGGAAGCTGTCCATGTGACCCTAGTATTGGAGAAGACTTAGACCATGTACTTTGGGCATTCCCCAGATTCAACACTTCTAGAATAAATCTGATTAAATCTCTAACAAAAATTCTAAAATGCCCTCCTCCATACTGTAATTATTAGTTTCTAGCAAATCCTACAATTAGGATGGTTACGCCAGTTTTCAAGTTTTTGAGGGAAACCAACTTACAAATATAAAAACCTGTATATCTATCCCTTTCTAAAATTTAAATATACTATTTTCCTATTGCTTCATTTTATCTTTAATGTTCTTTTCGAACATTGCCGCCTGTGACACTTCAAGTCGGGAAACCGGGCTGACTGCCCCATCTCCCTCGAGATGGAACTGGCGAGCCCTACTTGGAAATCTATATGCTGCAGATCAGGTGGAGTTCACACTCCCCACACTTTGTCATGGCAGGATATACAAGGAAACAGCCAGTATTAAGCCAACGTTAACAAGAAGAAGAAGCTGGGCCTGACAATCGGCCTAGTATTTCAGGTTGCTTATTGTAAGGAGATGAAGAGTTACCTTATAATAATTATATTCATATTTCACATTTTAAAATTATTTACAAATTTAAAATCAAATATAATTTCATTAAACTTTAAATTAGTTTATTCAATGCTACAGTAATAATTTCTTAAAATCTAATTTTGTTAAATAATGTACAAGATTATTAAATTAATAGATATATTGTGCAATCCTTAAGTTTAATAATATTATAATATAAATTGAAGTTTAATAATAAAAAATAAAATATCAAAGTACCTCATAAAGATTGGATTTAAATTGTTTAATGTTTAGTAATATAAATATGTTATTTCCTCTCAGATTATTTAATTAAATATTAACTACTACTTTCGTAATAAAAGTTTCTTTTTTTCTTTTAAATACTTTTATTACAATTATGTAATTTTTATGGTTCTTTCCATATCGTGAAATGCGTATTTAAATTCAATTTTCTAAATTATATGTACACATATTTTCATTTTTTTAATTTAGCTAGAAAGCATATTAATAAATTAAATGTAGAGATATGCAGTTTCAAATTCGAATGAGAATATAATGTAAACATTATTTGAATGTTTTCATGAAAATATTTATGTAATGCTTTTTATGGTGTGAAATGATTAATTAATTATCAACTGATTTTACCAAAACTCACATTTTCTGGAATTAGTTTATGAGTTTATTAATAAAGAAAAATTTTATAAATAAAAGTTTAAATTAAAAAAATGTATGACCAAAAAATTATTTAAAGGTTTTAGTGACAATTATAGTTTAATGCTTCTTATTTTGTAAAATGAATAATTGATCAAAGCTGCATATTTTTTTAAGAACATTAAATTGAATACAGATTAAAATTTATTACCTCAAATTTAAGTAATGTAAGTAAAAAATAAATAAATTATTTACTTGTAGGTTATATAATGGAACATTGAATATGATTTGCATAATATAAATCAATTTATTTTTAAAGTACCTCTATCTCAATTAAGTAATTTTTCGGAATTATGCTGGTGTTCTGAAATTAATATTTTTATTCGTTTTTCAAAAGTATATGTAAAAATGTTTTAATTTTTTCTCTCAAATTAATTAATTAATAATGTAAGCATTATTTGAATGTTTCGATGAACATAATTGTTTTATGCTTTTTATTTTGTGAACTGGTTAATTCATTATCAACTGATTCTACTAAAAGTGACGTTTTCTGGAATTAGTTTTAAAGTTTAAGATTAAATAAAATGCTTATAAATAAAAGTTCTAATTCAAAAAAATATATAAAGTTATTTATTTAAATGTTTTATAACAGAATAATATTTTAATGGTTTTTCTTTTGTAAAATGGTCAATTGATTATTAGTTAGTTAACGTTTTCTAATAATTAAAGTAAATAAAGATTAAAACTTAGTTGATAAAATTGATGAAACATAATTTAATTATTGACTTAAAGGTTCTATAATAATTTTAATATTAAAAGTTAATTTACATTCGCAATTATATTATTTCCATATGATAATTTTTCAAATGATTCTGATGTACTCAAATGTGTATTTGCATTCGATTTTTGAGAAAATGTAGAGTACAAATTATTTCTATGTTTGAATGAAAATGATTGTTTAATGCTTTTTCTGTTATCATTTATGAAAAAATCAATTAATTGTTAGATGACTAATTTTTTAACAATATAAAAATAGATAAAGATTCAAGTCTAACTTTTTTTCAAATTAAGTATTTTATGTTGTGCAATAATTTTTTTAAAACCTTTTGCTACCATATTAACATTCCAGAGTTTTTAAGAAGAAAAAAATGTTTTCTTTTTTATATCTGAGGAATCTTTTTTTTTAAATTTTCAAATAGATGAGTAAAATAAAATTTTTGAAAAAACTTACTTTAAAAATTAGAACAATAGAAAAGTCTTGATAATTTCGAAAGATTTTGAGATTAAATTTTTTTAAACACTTTTAGGAAAATTTTAAGCAGTTAATATTTCTTTTTGAAATAATAATTTAAAATTATAAAAATTTCAAAATGTTTTTTTAAAAAAATATGGACGATCGTCAAGAGAAGGGAAAATATATAGTTTAGATTCATGGGAAAATTTTACACCATTTTTTAATAATAAGTTCTAAGAGATCATCACAAAAGATTACAAAACGTTTCAAATGATTTCATAAAATATTTAAAAAAAGGGTTTAAAAGTTTTTAAAACAACATCGTGCCATAATATATAATTTTAGAATAAATTTTAGTAAATTTATGAGATATGTAGAAGTTTTAAAACGATTAAAAAACAATGAAAATTTATAAGATATTCTAGGAATTTTTTAAAAAATTCAGGATAATGACATAAATTCTTTGGGTTTCCAAAACAATTTTTCTCGATTTTTTAATTTGAAAAATGAGCTTTAGGAGAAAATTCAAAAAGATTTTGAAACATCAAATATTTCCTTACATTTCGAAAAATAGAAGATTTTAAAGCGAAATGTTTCAATTTGGTAACATTTAAAACGAAAAATAAAATAATCCATTAAATTCTATAAACATAGCGAAGATTAAAGGAAAATAAACATGCCCTTAATTAAAATAACTTTGAAAGGTCTCAAGTGAAGAAATAAATGTTATTCAAGTTCCTAGGAAAATCGGGGATGTTTTGAGGCAGCGTTTTATATTTAAAATAAGTTTTCCAAATTTCAAGACAAATTCCAGTCAGATAAAAATTTTTATAAGAATTTAAGAGGTATTGTATATTTATTTAAAGGACTCGAACTTTCCCTATCATTTGGTAAAATCCCGTAAAATATTTTTCTTAATCTAGATTTTTTGTTGACGAATCTAAAATATTCAAAAATCTTTTATAATTTGCTTCAAATTTTTAAGAAATTTTGGAAGATCTTGAGCTTAATTTTTTACATTGTAGATGATTTTTCTAAATTTCAAAAACATTGGATTTATTTAAAAATATTTTTAGGAATTCAAAAGGATTTGCATAGATTAAAAATATTTTAAATCTTGGAAGCATTTTCGGAAATGTATGGAATATTTGTAATTTCTTCTGAAATAATAAAAGCCCTAAACATCTTTTAGAAAAGCGAAACTTTCTCTAATAATTTGTAAAATCCTGTAAAATAAAAAATATATTTTTTAAATCTTCTACATTCTTTTTTTGACATACCAGAAATATTGGAAAATCTTTCCTAATTGTCCCATAAAAATTATAAAATTTATATAATTCTGAAAAAACTGCTCATACTTCTTTTCTTGTAAATAATTTGAAAATGTGTGTAACTAAAAAAATATCAAAAAAGCATTCTTGTGTTACGTCAAAATATTGTTTATTGTATTTATATGCCGCGCTCCATCCTACAAATCTATTTTTATTTACAAAACGTCTATTTAGTTTTTTAAAATAATACAAAAGAAATGTTACGTAACTGCAGTTAAGGCGTGGAAAGGTACAAGGGTTTAAAATAACATTACGTAATATGTGAACAAGGTAATATGTTAGCAAGAATATAAATCTTCAGAAAATTTTAATAAATAAATTGTTATTAGAAAATTGAGTAAATGATAAAAATGAGCAAAAAAGAGTGCGCGCGCACATAATAGTCTCGTAATTCCAAATGCTGTTAAAATCAAACTTGGATAGATTTTTCTTCTAAAAACTTGAAAAATAACCGATCAAAAAATAAAGTCTGGAAAATAGACTGTTTTGGGGCACCTTATTTTACTCCGTCTAAAAGCTTATATTTCTCTTCAAAAGAGAAATGCTTCCTCTTGTTTTTCTTTGACATTTTCGTAACACGCATGACCTAAACACTGAGCGATTGAAAGCGATCTGAAGCGAATGTCCTGCGACTTTTTTGCAACAGGCTGATGTTGACTGAAGCAGACGCCACGATGAACTGCCGAGGGTACTGCCCCCTTTTTTCATACACTCCTGCGTTGTTGTGGAGTTGCGCGGCTAACCTACCAGAGCCACTCTCTCGCGTTCTTAGACAACCTTGTTCTCTAAAACGGGAACTTTTCCTACGGGACTGCAGTGTAGTGCTAACAACAGCTCTTAAAGGATAATCATTTTTATAGATTTTCAGAAGGCTATAAATTCTAGCCAAATTATTACTTTCTGTGATAAGATCTTTTCTCTCTATGTTGGAGCCTAAAAAACCTTTTAGTCTTAATTTGTTGATTTTATTAAAAATTTTGTCTTTGTGTAGTTTTTAAAGGGTTATCTTGATTTTTTTATGAGTTGTTTTAACACTTAACTTTTTATTTTTTAACTTTTTGTTATAATAATCCTGATTAATGAGAATGTGTGTAACGTTGCCTTTATCAACACGTGTTTTAAAGACAGCTTGAAATGCTTTGAGAAAGGTTTTTGTTTCAGCAATGTTTTTAGATATGATTCTATCTGAATCAGAAACAAATTTAGATTGTTTTTATGTATCCATTAGATAAAGCTAGAATTTCAGGTTTTAATTCAAATTGTAATTAAAATTGTTCTTTTTTATCCCATATTGGTTTTCTTTGACGTTAAAGGATATTTAGATCAAAATATTTTATAAGAAATGTGTGATGAAGAGTCTTATAAAGCTTAATTAGTATCTTAGATGTAATTTATTAAAATTGCGTAAATATAAGATGGCATTCGATGTTAAAGATAATTATTGATCCTTAGTTGCGTAATAGAAGATCTATGCAATAAGAGTCTCTGAGAAAAAGTCAACTTCAGCCCTCGAATCAGTTTGACAAATATTGCAATTTGTTTAGCAAGCCAAATAAGGTATATAAACTAAAAAACGATGAAAAAAGTTAACATTCACTTTATTTAGAAAATATTCTTTGTTCAGTAGTATCCTCTATTGAGAAAAAATGAAAATCTTCACTGCTGCTTTTCTTTTAGCATTAGCGGTTTTTCCGAATTCTGTTGGTAATTACAATATTTTTGTACTGTTCGATATTAACAAATTGATTTAATTAATCTTAGATTTTTTTCGCTCTATATTGAGGTATTCTTAGTTTGAAATAGAAGTATGGTAAACATGTCAAAATAAAAAATAAGTGAATTCCCAATTGCATTATCATGAACATTGAAAAATATTATTAATCGTAGATATCGGTTTTGCAACAGTTTTAGGACAGATTGTGACACTGGTGGGCCTGGATGATGTTCACTAACAAATGAAAAATCGACTTTTTACCTTTTAAACAAAAGATACCTCAGGGACAACTATCATGCTTTGTTCGCTTTGAACGCCATCGAGAGGCGAGGAGAGCGCAGTTGCTAACTGCGCATTTCTTTCAGTCACGTTAACCTATATTTCTGGCACCGTTTAGGAATTTCAGGAAACTATTTGTAATTTTCAGATACCGTTTCTGAATGTTAATAAAATTGTAGTAAATTTACGATAAAGGTTACTAGATTTCTTGTTCAGCAACCTAATTTCGTGAATTTGAGCTACTTTAGTTTCCTAAATGGATCGGAATTTTTCGAACATTTGTAACATCGTAATTTTTCTTACAGAATCAGCTAAAGATGAGGCAGTTCATCCTTATCCTTTGGAATCTCATCATGTTTGTTTTTTCGAAAATTATTCAGGCGTACCAGTACCCATAGGACCAAAGTATTTAGCATACAAAATGAATAATTTCATGATTGGACTAGTAGTACCGGGCAAGCGTAAATTGCTTCCATTACTAAATTGTGAACAGATTAGAATTAAAGAACACTTATACAACCATAAGGCGTTTAATTTAACAGAAACTGAAAACGATGAATTTCCTTTTTTCCGTTATTTCATTAACATGGACAAAGTTGTTGAAATCCTGAAATATAGAATATAGTATGCAATAAAAATGTTATAAAATTTAAAAAAAACTGTAAATTTTACCAAGGGAAAGCTTAATTCAAGGTGACAGTAATACCGCATTTGGAAATCACAATATTGACTGTACTTATTGTAGACAAAGTAAAAGCCTGTAATTCTATACCACGTAATGCTGTAACTTTAATAGTAAGTCAAATAAAAAAATATATGGCAGCTGTATTCATTTTCTTCAAGAAAAACCTGATCTTTCTTTACATTTTTATTTATAATAAATTTATTAATTATGCCACACTTCACAACGAGGGTTCGTATTTAAAATACATAACGGATTATAGGCTCTTCCTGAGACAGACCCCCCTGTAACTAACCGTAAAAATATTGTACCCTCCCCCCTTTTGCTGGATATAATTTTTAGTTTCCAAAAATGTTTTGCTCGTTATTGATGGTAAAATTAGGCAGGCTGTTCGAGAACTTTAATTTCCGAAATTTCCTGATTTGTCCTTGACTAATTTTTCATTTTCTTTGATCATTATTATACAAATACCATCGTTTTAATCTTATAATACTTTTAACATAGAATTTTTTATAAACGGAATAAAACAGTATTTCAGATACAAATTTGAAATGTTCAAATTTATTAATTTATTTTAAACAAAAAATGTCTGATCTACTATAAAAGATGGCTTTTTTACAAAATAATTCAATTTTCATTAAAAATAATTCAATTTTTAACCTAAAAATTAAATCTTAGACTAAAGAGATAAAATTCCACCAAAAATGGTCACAGTTTATATTTCTATCGGAAAAGATGGAATATAAACTCAAAAAAAATAATTTTAAAAACAATAAGACCAATTTTCGACAAATAAAAATTTCGCACTTAAGAAAGTAATAAGAATTTATCTAAATTGTTGAAACTTAAAGCCAAAAGAGGAATTTACTTTACAAAAATTGAATTTTCTAACAAAAAATATGATTTTTCATCAAAAAATTGATTTGAAAGGAAACTGATGCATTTTTATGCAACAAAAATGAAATTTGAAAGAAAGAAAATTATTTTTTACAAATAAAGGAGAATTTTCAACTAAAAAAGACAAATCTTAAAAAATAGGAAAGTTGCATTCTCAGTTAAAAATGAATTTTAAACAAAACAACAAAAGACTACTAAAAAGCTACGTTTTCAACTAAAGAATTATATTGAAAAAAATTGGACCAATTTAGTTTAACTAACAAAGATTATTTTCTACTAAATAGTTGAACTTTCAAGAACAGAGATGAATCTTCAATTAAAAATATAAATCTAAAAAACCGAAAAAACGATTTCTTAACAAATTATTCAACCAACTTGAATAAGATTCTTTCAAACAAAATATTTGAATACTTATGCAAAAAAGAATAATTTTTAACCAAAAAGTGTCATTTTCATACCAAAAATAAAATTTTTACTAAAGCACATGCATTTTTTAATACAAAATTTAAAATGTTTAACAAGAAAATAATTGAATTTTCTGTCAGAAAATATATCAGTTGACTTTTCACGATCAAAATATGTATTTTTAAACAAGAAATAAGTTACGATAAAAAATTTTTATTTTTCAATCCAAAAAGACGAATGAATTCTAAACAAAATTGTTAAATTCTCTGCCAATTGCTTGCATTTTTATTGAAAAAGATGAGATTTCTCTTAAAACAGATGAATTTTTAGCCAAAAAAGATTTCAGTTGACTTTTTGTCCAAAGAAGATTCCAGTTGACTTTTTAAGATAAAAATATGAATATTTTAACAAAAAATAAGTTTCTGCGAAAAAAAATCTGTGTGGGGCATAGGGGTCAAACGGACCTCGGCCTGCATGCGTATGGATATGTATGAAAGGATCCCTATAAACGGGCTCTCCTGGGTGTTTTGAGAAGGATCCCTATAAACGGATTCTCCTGGTATGCATGATTGCAGTATGATAGAAGGGTGAAGAGCCTATCTAACACGGGCCTTTTGGATTCCTGGTTCGAGGTCTCTCCCGGACCAATCTCCAGTTTCTGGAATCGGCACGGGAATGATCTGCGGCCCACACAGCGACCAAGAAACAGGCCTCCGTTGGTATGGTGATCTGCGAACAGGTATTCATTGAGTATCTCGCTCAATGTGACTACGACCCTAAGCCATGGGTGTCCTAATGGCCCCTGAGGGACACTAGACGACCTCCCCGAGTAATTAGTCTACCCTTGCATGCATGGCTCTGCAGGGGCGGACCTTTTATTTCCCTAGCTACTTCTGGAAACCAAAATGGATCACGCAAACATTCTAAAAGAGGAAAGAGAAAGGGAGTTAAAGGAATAGGAAGACTAGTCATGGGGCCGTCTTACTTTCCATATGACAGCGATACCAATCCACCAGTGGAGGTATATACACTGGTGGAATACTGCAAGGTAAGGGGTTTTCCTCTTCTGCTGGGGTGCGATGCTAACTCCACCCATACTTTGTGGGGTAGCACGGACATTAACTCAAGAGGAATTATATTGAAATACCTAATTATTAATACCTATTGGAATATCTAACTATCAATACCTATTGAAATACCTAATCACCACTGACTTAGATATTCTGAATACGGGGAACACCCCGACGTTTCGTAATTCGGTCAGGAAGGAAGTCATTGACATCACTCCCTGCACCGGTAGTTTTACAGATAACATCAAGAAGTGGAGAGTCTCAGATAAACCCACTCTCTCAGATCATTCACAGATAGAGTTCGCATTGGAATCCGCAGTACCCATCGGCCCTAAATGGATCAGAAATCCAAGAAGAACGGACTGGGGTCAGTTTTTCACAGAACTAAAAAGTGCACTTTCAGGAGTACCCAGGTCAATTAGAGACGTGGATACCCTGGAGATGGCGGCCGAGATCTTTACGGAAGCCATCAAATCTACTTATTAAATTAATTGTCGAACTTCAAAAAACTGAAACGCTGGAGAGACACACCGGTGGAATGCGAAACTCGAAGAGCTTCTCAGGGAAACCAGAGAGAGGTTCAGACGTGCTAGTTCTGGCAAAACGAAGGAACTATGAACATCATTTACATCGATGAGGATCTCCGACCCATTAGCTTCACATCTTTCCTACTAAAAACAGTGGAAAGACTTGTGGACAGATATATCCGCAATAAGGTCTTGTCAAGTAGTCCTCTTCACAAGCAACAACACGCCTATAGGGCTGGTCACTCGACTGAGACGGCACTAAGTACAGAAGTTAATCTAATTGAAGGACAACTTAAGCAGAAAGGCTTCGCGATTGGAACCTTCATGGACATCGAAGGAACCTTTACCTACACCTCTGGAGAAGTGATCAGGGCGGCCATGATCGCACAAGGTTTGCCTAGTACAGTTGTGGAATGTACCTGCCATATTTTGGCCAATAGGAATTTAACTACGAGTAAGGTTGATACCACTTTATGTGGAACCAATGACTCGGGGTGTCCGTAGGGAGGTGCGCGGTTAGCATCTGGATGGGCTCTTCGGAGCAATGCAGCAAGCACTAAGAATTGTAGATTCATGGTGTAAGAGGAGTGGAATATTAGTCAATCCGAGTAAGACGGATACAGTTGTATTCACCAGAAGGTACAAGTGGGGAACCACGAGTACATTGAAATAAGCTGGACAAAAACTGGAAATCAAAGGGCAAGCCACATACCTAGGAGTCATTCTGGGTAAGAAGCCGTCATGGAACGAGCACCTGGAAGACAAGCGCAAGAAGCTAGTAGCGACTCTTTGTCTCATTAGAAGAGCCATAGCGAAAAGCTGGAGCTTGAAACCGGAGACACTTATGTGGATCTACACTGCTAACCTGCGACCCAGACTAACCAATGGGGCAGTCGTCTGGTGGAGCATTGTCGAACTGTCTACTGTGAAGTCCTGACTGAAAAGGATCAGAAGAATGATTCTGAGAGGTATCACTGGTGCTTTGAAGTCGACATCCACGATGGCCCTGGGGACACTAATAGGTTTGGAGCCCCTCCGCCTCACCATAAAAGCCGTGCTTGCAAAGGCGGCCTGGAGATTAAATATCGTAAACGATAGCAGTATCTCGACAGTTATGCGGATACTAATCGACATCGCGAGTAGGCCGACACTGAGCATGCTTAGGTACAAAATGTCCACACGTCTCTATTTTTTCGACAAGAAGTACCGAGTTAAACTATCCACGAAAGACAAATGGGTTAACAGTAAGACACACCTGTCCAGTGATGAAGACAGCTGGTTTACAGATGGCTCCAGGAACAGGGAGAACGCTGGAGCAGGTGTATATCGCAGAAGGAACGGAATGGCCTTCACAATTGCGATGGGGTCCTACGCAACAGTCCTGCAATCTGAGATTATGACCTTGCTCCAGTGCGCCTATAAGGCAATGGAGTATGGCAATAAAAGAAACATTCGCATCTGCTCAGACAGCAGGGCTAGTATCATGGCCCTGAATGGAACAACGATCACGCCGCTACTAGTATGGGAGTGCTTTGAGGCACTGAATAAGGTAGCAACAGAAAACCGAGTAACTGTGCTCTGGATTCCTGGACACATTGGCATCAGGGGCAATGAGATATCGACAGGCTAACTGAGCTAGCAGCAAAGGAAAATTTTACTGGACCTGAGCTAGTTGTAGGCATTTCCAGTAGGCTAGTCACTGAAGATATTAACAGTTGGCTGACCCAGGAACATCATAATGAGTGGGATTTGTTCTCTGGCTGCAAACAGGCTCAAAAACTCTTGAGCTCAAAGCTAAACCCTCATCGAGCGAAAAAAATACTTAAGCTCGAGAGAATTGAAGTCAAAGTCCTAACCGAAATGTTTGTAGGACATGGAAACCTCCGGTATCATAGACATAAGATAGGGCTTGAAGAAAGTTCCCTCTGTCGACTATGCGGAAAGGATAATGATACTTCTGTTCGAATTCTCTGTAACTGCCCTGCGAATGCGGGGAAACGCGTTACCCTCATAGGCAGTTACTGCATCAATGAGTCTGAAATATCAGTCAAAAGCGTGGCTGCGTGCGTCTCCTTATGGAGAGGACTTTGGGGCCACGCTTAAAGCCTATAAGGAGACGCAACGGGATCACGCACGGGATTTTGGGGCGTTGAATTCAAATTCGGTATCGAAAATCACCCGTCACGTCATGGTTGAGCCATAACCTCAAAAAATGACGAAAAATCATGCACTGAGGCAAATAAATTTCAAAATAATGCCAGTGATGCAAATTTTCACTTCTAAAACATGTCGACAACTGTGAAGGATCAATCCTTGCCTGATATCAACTAATTTAACATGACTTTACCCAACAGAACCTGACCTCACCTAACCTGAATTAACATAAATTTATTGAACTACATGTAAAGCTCTGAAAGCATATTGTCCCAGTAGCAAATGTTTGCTACATCGAATGGGTCAACTCGAGCCTAAGCTAGAAATAAATCCAACCTAGCCTAATCTCACCTAACCTAACCTCACGAAACACAATTAGACTGATTGTGTGTCCCGTTGTGTTTGTGGTACAGTTTGAATCAGCTTGGGCTTTACCTGCAAAGAGGTCAAACCTATCCTAACCTAAAAAAACCTGACCTAACCTAACCTAACCTAACTTAACTTCACGTAACACAGTTAAACTCATTGTGTTGTACCGTTGTATTTGCGGTACCGTTTCATTCAGCTTCGGCTTAACCTACATAGAGGTTTAACCTATCTTAACTTAACAAAACCTGACCTAACCTAACCTAGCCGAATGAAATTCAACCACACGTGTAGCTATGTAAGCGTACGATTCTCAGTCTTAAATGTGAGCTATATTTAATAGGTTAACACGATCTTAAGCTATAAATAAATATAATTTAACAGAACCTAACGAAATTTTGCTTAACGCAACACAACTTAACTGAAGTGTTCCCGTTGTAACACAATAAAATTCATTTCATTGTACTACAGGTGGTTAAAAATTTAGACGCACATTACTTATTTGAAGAAACTTAGAACTACAAGTAGAATTGACCCCATTTTAATTTACCTGGCAAAGTTTGTATCAATTAAAATGTAGAACTGTAACTTGAACATGCAAATGAATAAGAGTTTTATTCAACATTTTTTTCTCTCTGCTTTTCTTAAACTTAAGGGATATATTTATACTATCTTTCGTGTTTACATTTTATCTTGCTTTTTATCGTAATTAAATTGATTTATAGACCTACTTCAGTCATGACCTCGTCCCATCTACCTTGATATCGTTGTTCCATCACTTTTATGTCTTGATGAAAACGTTTCCCTTGTTCTTCGCTGAAATCACCAACATTTTCTGGAAACTTATCCAGATGGGAATCTAGAAAGTGAAGTTTTAAATTCATCAAGCAGCTTAACTTTTTGTAGTTTCTTATCATTTTCGCAACAATATTCTCGTCGTCTGGACTTCTTTGTTACCGAGGAAATTTGCGTTTACTGCTTTAAAACTCTCCCAGGCTTCCATTTCAATTTTCGTCATGTCGCTCACGAAATTAGTATCTCTCGTCTATATTAGAATCTGTGGTCCATCAAAGACTCCTTCTTTCAATTTAGCGTCTGAAACATTAGGGAATTTAAGGGATATATACTTATAGCATTGTCCATCTTTGTCTAATGCCTTGACAAATTGCTTCATGAGCCCAAGCTTTATGTGGAGGGGTGGTAATAAAATCTTTTCTGGATCAACAAGGCTTTGGTTGATGATATTATGAGAACCAGGTTTGAATGAATCTCTTAAAGGCCAATGTTTTTTGCTGTAATGATTGGCTCGATCTCTGCTATTCCACAGGCATCTAAAGCATGGCTCTCTCGTGAAACCCGATTGTTGGCCTAATATCATTGTTATGATTTCGAGATCACCACATATTTGCCATTTGTGATTCGTGTAATTAACTTTTTCAATAAGCATTTTAACATTGTTATATTCTTCTTTGATGACCGTCGAGTGAGCTATAGGGATAGGAGCGTAAGTATTCGTGTGATGCAGTAAAACAGCCTTAGTGCTGCGTTTTGACGAATCAATGAAAAGTCGCCATTCTTCGTCTCTGTACACGTTTTTCTTCAAGTGGTTCATTAGTTCGTTAACGTCAGTACAGTAGACTAAAGACGTCTCTTCGTCTTTAACGAAAAACTTTCTGAATTCTTTGTCCCTGTCGCGATAGAATGAAACTTTTGTCTTTGGCTTTTCTTCTTTTTAGAAATGAAGAGGCAAATTCAGCGCCGTCTTTTGGTAATCCAAGATCTCTAATAAAATCATTCAGTTCTAGTTGCGACACTAATATTGGAACCTTCAATTTCATTTTATGCACGCCATATTCGTCATCTTTTTCGTCATTTTCATCGGAATCATAAGAACTATTTTCCGTTTGATCACTGGTTTCACTACCGTCTCCATGACGTTGTCTTTCAACTTCCATTCTATCATCTTCTAAAGCGCTTAAATCAGTCTGGCGTGCATTTTTATTAATTTCAATAGCTCTTGTGACTGTGCACACATTAATGTACGAAATGTTATTTTTATTTTTGGCGTTGGACCCTTTGACGGAATTCATGCAAAAGTAGCAGTCCTTTGCAATAACCGGTTTTTTCCATGTGGTTGGTGTAGAGTACTTGCGGTACCTGTCGTTGTTTGAATTTTTTAGATGACACAACATAAGTCTACAGGAATTGCAAATGACGTGAGGAACCCATTTTGTTTCTTGATGCAGCAATTTACGGTCAAAAAACTTTTCGTAAAGACTTTTCACTTCCTCGTCGATTGATTTTCGCAAACTACTCACTTCATATTTACTGCAAATGTAACAGAATGAATCTGAGCTATTCTTGCAGGCATGCGATTGAGAAATGCTCGCGGTTTTTTTCCTTGTAGCATGAGACTCTACACCAACCAAGTGATCCATTGATGAAGAGCTACGGTTGCATGATGACGACGAGAGAGCCCGCTTTCCCATCCTGACTAGACGCCGATATATCGTAATACATTTTTTACCTGTGAACGCCGTTTACCCAGAGACTCAGCCAATGTGGATCCGTTGCCCACTGTCGCCACGTGGAGGTGCCCTGGTTACAGACACAGGCGAATAATGCCAGCAACAAGCGGTTATGAAACTTCAGACATTTACTGCTATTGATGTCAAAATATGAAAGTACGCAA
This sequence comes from Belonocnema kinseyi, assembly GCF_010883055.1. Classification (NCBI taxonomy): domain Eukaryota; kingdom Metazoa; phylum Arthropoda; class Insecta; order Hymenoptera; family Cynipidae; genus Belonocnema; species Belonocnema kinseyi. The sequence continues at coordinate 132,986,884 of NC_046665.1, forward strand.
GAACAGGGTTGTCAGCGTAATCGGTTAGGTTAGGTCAGGTTTTGTTAGGTTAGGATAGGTTTGACCTCTTTGCAGGTTAAGCACAAGCTGATTTAAACGGAACCGAAAACACAACTTGACAACGCAATCAGTTTAATTGTGTTTCGTGAGGTTAGGTTAGTTTAGGTTAGGTAAGGTTAGATTTATTTCTAGGTTAGGCTCGAGTTGACCCATTCGATGTAGCACACATTTGCTACTGGGAAAATATGCTTCCAGAGCTTTACATGTAGTGCAATAAATTTCTGTTAATTCAGGTTAGGTGAGGTCAGGTTCTGTTGGGTAAAGTTATGTTAAATAAGTTGATATCAGGCAAGGGTTGATCCTTCACAGTTGTCGACATTTTTTTGAAGTGAAAATTTCCAGCACTGGCATTATTTTGAAATTTATTTGCCTCAGTGCATGATTTCTCTTCATTTTTTGAGGTTATGGCTCAACCATGACGTGATGGGTGATTTTTGATACCGAATTTGAATTCAGCGCCCCAAAATTCGTAGGAATACCTGTGTCTTGTTACCAGATCCGCACACTTTTTTTTGTGTGGCTGTCTTATTAATAAAATACCAAAATTTATATTTGAAACAAAAAGTAAATTTTTTACGAATAAAAAAATAGTTGAATAAAATAAAAAGGTTGAATTTTCGACATGTAATTCAAACCTGTAATTATGCTTTCAACACATAATTTTTTATAAACGGAATAAAACAGTATTTCAAATAAAATTGTGAAATTTTCAAATTTATTAATTTATTTTAAACAAAAAATGCCTTTTCTAATATAAATGAGGGCCTTTTAAAAAAAAAATCTGGACTTTCAACCAAATAATTACATTTTTAACATAATATTTGAAGTTTCAACCTAAAAAAGAGAAATTCTCAACAAAAAAGTGTAAAAAAGTGTATACTTCAATGAAAAAAGACGAAATTCATACCAAAAAACAAGAATTTTAAAACCAAAAAGAAGAATTTTCAACAAATATTTATCACTCAAGAAAGAAATTATAGTTTATCTTCAGTATTAAACATTCAAGCCGAAAGACAAATTTTCTCTATAACAAGTTTTCTTAAAACAGATGAATTTTTAATTTAAAAAAATAGAAAAAATAACTGAATTTTCACCCAGAAAAAGTTTTAGTTCTCTTTTCAACACCAAAATGCTAAATTTAAATAAAGTTAATTTTTTTAGGAATTTGTTAATTTTTTAACAAGCCAGTGAAATTTCCAATCAAAAATATGTCTTTTCAACAAAATGGTTGAGTTTTCTGTTAGAAAAGACATCAGTTGACTTTTCACGATCAAAATATGATATTTATGCAAGAAATAAGTTCTTACAAAGAATTTGGTTTTCAATCCAAACATACGAAAATATTTAACAAAAATGATAACTTTTTTAGACAATTATTGAATTATCTACCAAATAGTTGTATTTTTAACTAAAAAAGATAAACATTATTTTTAAAACAGATGACTTTTTATTTCAGAAAACATTTGATAAAAAATAGTTGAATTTTCATGCAAAAAGATCCCATTTGAATTTTCAAGATCAAAACAAACTTTCTTAACAACAACAAAAAATAGTTTCTACGAAAAGAATTGAATTTTCAATTCCGAAAGCCGAATTTTTTGAACCTAAAAAGATGAATTTTTAACAACTACAAAAAAAAACAGTTTACTTTTCGACACTAAAATAAGAATATAAGAAATAAATATAAGAAAATAATTAAGACAATAAGAAAGTCGAACTTTTAACCAAAAAGTATGGTGTTTTACAAGATTGTTAAATTTTCAACCAAATAATAAAATTTATAACTAAAAAGATAATCTTCAGGAGAAAGTTTTTGGCTGATTTGCAAAAATTACGTACAGGAGTGAAGTGCCCCCTTTCCCCTACCATAACAAATCGCAACAAAGCTTTTATTATGATCTTCAAACTTTGTGAATTTAAAAAAATATAAACTCTGAATTAAACAAAATTGTTAGCTCAGATTACAATATATAACTTTGTACTTGCACCCACTGTGCTGTACGTTAGCGAGACCTGGATCCCACCCATTCTTCTCTTCCCCTTTCCCCTATTTCCCCCTCTCCATGCTCCACCCTCTAATTTGCAACATTACCCCCTTCATTCGCGTCCTTTCATTTCCCCTAAGTTCCCCTACCCCCTCCACTTATTTCCTCTAATGGGGAAAATTAAAATGGTCAGAATATAAGAAAATTAAAAGTGGTTTAATATATTCTATTACTATAATAACTGTAATTCCTACAGGGAAATTTTGAAAAAATCATAATTATTACATTTCAAAATTTCTTTTAAATTTATGAGGCCCGCAGAGATGAGTAATTCTCCTAAGACCTACTTCAATTTAAACTAAAAAAATATACATTTCTAGAATTTAAGAATATTATATTATATTTCAGAATGTACACTTTTCCCGTTTTTCAAGACTTCTTATTTTTGTTCCCTGCTTCTCAGAAATTTTCTTTAATTTTCGTGTTTTTATTTAAATTTGAACTAAATTAATAGAGCTAGAACTAGAATTAATAGGTTAAAAATTAATTTCTAAACTGAAAATTGAACAAGAAAAGGGGTCAATATGAGAAAACGGTAGAGGGAAAAATTGAGGGCGAATAGTTTTGGTTCAATCGAACTATTTATGAATAGGAAGAGTGTTAGGCAGGAAGAGGAAGTAGCGAAGAAAAGAAAGAAATAGGATCCATCCTAAAAACACCGTAAATGATCAGAACACCACCGGGAAAAGATCAGAATAGAGAGGGGCAGAAGATCGATAGGAAAGACAAGGACAACATTTAACATAGAGGGATAGTAGACGTTGAAAAGTTAAAGTCAAAGCAAAAGCGTGAAATGATGATAAAAGTAATACAGATGAACGAAAAAAGGCAGGAAGAAAGAGGAGAGGAAATAAAACGGGAAATTAAAAAAGAAACGGCGAAATTTAGAAAAGAGATGCGATAATGGGAAGAGGTTAGGGAAAGTTTAGAAAAAAGGATGAAGACTTTAGAACAAAAATTAAAAGTACAGGATGAGCATAATAAAAAGGGAGAACGCATGGAAAATAGGATAGTGAATATCGAAAAATCAAAACGGGAGGTTGGAGCAGGGGAGAGTGTGAGTAAGGAAAGAGGAAGGAGAAGGAAAATAGAAAGAAGCTTAGAGAAGAGAGAAAGAGATGAAAAAAAATAGTGATGAAGGGTCTAAATTTGGAAGGGAGGACGTTGAAGGAAGTAGTATAAAATGTGCTAAAAAGAATAGATGCTAAAGTAGAGATAAAGGAATTTTGAAATACAGAAAAAAAACGCGAAAAGGAAGAAATAGTGTCAGGGAAACTAAAGAAATGGGAACATAAGAGGAAGGTGATGGCAAATAAGAGGTTGATATATGGAAGCCAGGAGCGAATAGAGGATTATTTGACATAAGTAGAAAGGAATATGCAGCATAAGTTAAGGAAAATGACGGAAAAAGAAAGAAAACCAAATGGCAAGTTGAAAATGCAAGGAGGAAAAATAAAAAAGGCAGAGCAATAGGAGGAATGTTAATGGGAGTGAGGAACGAATGTATAACAGAGAAGCACAAGGAAGAGAGGAAAGAACAAAAAGAAGGATTAATTGTAGAAGAGGTAAAGATCGGAGGAGAGAAGTGGAAGATAGTGGGGGCTTATGTGAACAGTGATATCGAGGAGAAAGCAGAGTAGATAAAATAAATGATGAAAGCTAATAAGAAAGAGATTAGCCTTATTATATGTGGGGATTTTAATGCGAGAATATGAGATAGAAGAGAAAGGGAATGGGGCGGAAAGAGAGGAAGAAAATCCAAAGATAAGGTACTGAATGGAGACAGAAAGAAATTGCTTAAGAGTTTTGAAGAGTTGGGATGGGTTATCTTAAACGGAAATATAGAGGGAGATGAAGAAGGAGAATATATACGCTAAGGAGGAGAACGGGGAACGGTAATTGATTATGTTATTGTGGATGATGAGATAAGAGAGAAGGTCAAGAAAATAGAGGTAGGAGATTATATTGATTCAGATCACTTTCACCTGAAAGTGACATTAGAGGGAGAAAAAATAATAGCAATATGGAAAAAAGGAAGCAAAGTTAAAAAGAGGAGGAAAAGAGGATTGGGCAATGGAAGGAAAATAAAAGTTTAGAGAAAAGGTCAGAAATAAAGAAATAAAGAAATGGGCATGAATAATGTGTAATAGAGTATGGAGAGGATTTGTGTGACCAGAGTTATGGAAAGAAGGAGTAGTGGTACCCATACTGAAAAAGGCAAAAGGGAGCAGGTTAAAGATTATAGGAGGAATATATATGTTCTGAATTATCTGATAAAGAAAAGGATTAAAAGGAGAAACAGGCAATGATAGCAGTATTCGTGGACCTAAAGGTGGAGTTTGACTCCTTTCACAGAGTTGAGATAGAAAAAGTTATTGTGAAAAGGGTATACAAAAAGGCTTAATTAAAAGAGTATCGGACATTTTCAGAGAGACAAAAAGCAGGGTAAATGTAGGTGAGCAAGTAGGAGATAGTTTCTGATTAGTGAGAGGGGTCAGGCAAGGTTGTCCTCTGAGCCCACTTTTATTTGATAAATTGATCTCAAATCTAGAAGAAGAAATGAAGAGAAAGGGATGGAGATGCGTCAGGATGGGAGCGGAAAAGGTATATACGCGTGCATACGCAGACGATATAGTATTGATGGCAGATGATAAAGAAGGGATGAAGGGCCTAATTACTGGATTGAAGAAATGATTAGATTGGAAAAAGTTGAATTTAAATGTAAAAAAGACAAAGATAATGAGGTTTAGAAAAGGAGGGGGAAGAAAGAAAGAATGGATAGAAAGATGGAAGGGAGTAAAGTTAGCAGAAGTAAAGGAATTTAAATATGCAGGATATACCTGGAAAACGAATGGAGATCATAGAGAGTATATAAGAGAAACAATAAAAAAATCAGTAGGAATAATGAAGCAGGTATGGAGAATAGGCAAAATAAGGTTCAAGAAAAATTGGAGAAGGAGAATGTGGATATTTAACATGCTGGTATGGCCGGTATTAGTTTATGGAGCGGAGATATGGGGATGGAAGAAAAGGAAAGAGATTAAGAGTTTACAAGAAAGGTATATAAGGTGAAAGCTAGGAGTAGATTGGAGGACACCGGGTTATATGGTGAGAGAAGGAGGTGGAAGAAAGGATAGGGAGAGCAGTAGAACTTACAAGATTGGAAGAAGAAAGGAAGGAGTTTTTTAGTCAAAGATATATAGGAGAGGAGAATGGCGTAAGTTATAAAGAATTGGAGGCTAGGGACAGGGAAAGACAATTAATGGAAAGGTGGGAAATGATTGAGAAATCAAAATATAATAAATGATATAAGATGATAAAAAAGGAAGGCGTAACAAAGTATTTAGAGAAGTGATGCGGTGAGAGAAGATAGAACAGAATAGCAAGATTTAAATTGGGAAAAGAGATAAGGGAAGGGGATGTATTGGGAAATGGAAGATAATAGAAAGTGCAGAATATGTGAATGGGAAGAGGAAGTATGGAAGCATGTATGGAAAGGATGTAGGAGACGAATGGAAGATAGGGGAAGTTGGTAGGAGAATGCGGTAAAGAGGCTAGGGGAGGAAGGATTAAGGGATGAGTGGAAGACCGGGTTGGAGGGGGCTAGAGAGACAAATGTGAAAGAATGAAAGTAGACAAATGGCAAAATAGGAATGAGAAAAAAGAGTGGGTAAAAGTGAAGGAAAAAGGAAACAGAAGTAGTCTAGATTCGAAGCGAAAAATTTGTAAGAAGTTATTATTATGTATTATTGTAACTAGAGCAAAATGCGTTTGCTCTCACTAAGGAGACATAAGAATTTATGTAAATGGTTTTAAATATTGTAAATAGTAAGAATAAGATAATATAAAGTTTGCAGATGGTCATGTAAGGCAAGAAGATCATGTAAACACTTAGTGGAGACATTATGAATAAAGAAGAACTCAAAATTGAACCATTTGATTTTTGGTTGAAAGTATATTTCTTTTGTTTCAAAATTAATCACCTTGTTTGGAACATCAGCTTTTTAATAAAAAAATGTAACTATTCTGCTAAATATTAGTTTTTTTTTGCTTCCAGACTAATTTCCTTAGCTGTCTAAGTAACTATTTCGGTTTTGGTTCGAAACTAACCTTTATTTTTTTTGAAAATAAACCAAATAAATTTCTTTAAAATTTGGTAGAAAATTTAGGTTTTTTGTTCAAAATTAGTACTTTTTGGTAGACAATTAATCTTCTTAGTGGAAGTTTCATCTAGAAAAAATCTTTTTTTGATGAAAATTAAACAATTTGGTAGGAAATGAAACTATGTGGCTGAAAATTAATTGTTTCGTTTAAAATTAATTATTTTGGTCATAAATTTAACTGCTTCGTTACAAATTAATTTGTTTTGGTTGAGGATTCAACTATAACTTATTGAAAATTCTTATTATTTTGTTCAATTCAACTGTTCTAGATTTCAAATAAAAACCTTTTTTGATTAAAAATTGAACAATTTGGTAGGGAAATAAATTTTTTGTTTGAAGTGAACTATTTTGGTAAATAATTAAACTATTTTTTTTACAAAATTAAAGTGCTTATTAAAAAATTGAAATATTTTGCTGATAATTATTTTTTATTGCATTTTATTCAATTTTTTCGGTTTGAAAATTGATCCTTTATAAGTTAAAAATCAAACTATTTTGTAAAAAGAATTAGTTTATTTTGTTAAGAGGTCGTCTATTTTAGTATAAAATTAAGTTTTTTGTTAAAAATTCTATATCTTGGTTGAGAATTGAACTCTTTTGTTGAAAATTCATCTTTTTTTATTGAATTCGACTGTTTTTGATTTTAAATACAAATCTTTGTTGGTTTAAAATTGAAAAATTTGGGACATAATTTAACTATTTTGTTAGACGATTGAACTAGTCATTTAAAAATTAAACCATTCATTCGAAAATTTAACTATTTTGTCAACAATTATTTTTTTGTGAAAAATTAATTTCTTATCTGACAATTCAACTTTTACATTTTCCGTAGAAAATTCTTTTTTTTTGCTTTAAAATTAACTTTCTGTTTGACAATTATTTTTTTCTCGTTTAAAATGTCAACTGTTTTCTAAAACATTCGATTTTTTAAATTGAAAATTCAACTATTTAGTTTAGAATTAGTGTATTTTGTTTAAAATTCGTCGTCTAGTAGAAAATTAATCATCTTGGTGGAAAATTCATCTATGTAGGTAAAAAATTCAGCTATTAAGTAAAAAATAATCTATTTTGTTCAAAGTAGCATTATTTAGTCAAACTGAATTTTTTTGGCAACAATTGAACTATTTTCTTTTTAATTTGTCTGTTTAATTTCAAAACTCATCTAGTTTCGTAGAAATTGCATTTTTCTGGGTTACATATTCAACTTTATTTGTGTAATATTCTTGTTTTTAGTTCGAAAACTCATTTCTTTGAGTAGAAAGTTGATATTTTTTGGTTATGAAGGCCTCTGTTTGATTCAAATTCATCTTTTTTGGTGGAAAATTGTACTATTTTGTTTAAAACTCGTTCTTTTTTAATTTTCAAAGATATTTATTTTATCTAGAAATTTATTCGTATTTTTTGGTAGAAAAATAAGTTTGTTTGAAAATTAATTTGCTGAGTTCAAAATTAATTTATTCTGCGAAAAATGTAACTAATTTGTAGAAAATTCATTGTATTTTGGTTGAAATTTAATCTTTTTAAATAAAAATTCAATTTTGTAGTTGAAAATTGATTTGGTTGAAAATTTTAATATTTTTGTTGAAAAGTCGTTTTTTTTAAATTTATTTTTAAACTTAAAACTGAACTATATTATTTATTTTTGCATTTGGTAGAAGATTATTCTTCTTGGTGCAAACTTTATATAAATATTTATATTCAACTGGTGGTTGAAAACTTAAACTATTTTCTTGAACTGAAAATTTACATTTTTATTGAAAATTCTCATTTCCGAGTAGAAAATTGGAATATTTGGTATAAACCCAATCATTAGTCCTAAAAGTGTTTTTCAAAAGATATAAAAATATTTCCAAAATCGTAAAAAGAAAATAATCTGGAAGATTTTTTAGCATTTTAAAAATGTTTGCAGGTTTTATTAAAGGTGGTAGGAAAAAGTCGAATAATTTAAAGCGACATTCAGAAGTTTTGAACGAATTTCAGAAGTAGGAAAGATTCCAAATAATTAAAAATAAAATTATGTACGAAAAATTCATAAGGATTCCTATGGAAATTAAAAATGGGTTTTCATCTTGAAAAATTAATTTTAAGAGAATATTAACGAAGATTTCGGAAGATTTCCAAAATTTTAAACAAAAACTAGAAACCTTTAAGGAATTACTATTTATTTTTCAGGATTGATTAAGGATTAATGATTTTTAAAGTTTGAAGGTGATAACGGAAATTTCTAGGGAAATTTTCAATTATATTTTTGTTTTAAAGCTTATTTTTTACAAATTATTTTAAAAAAGTTTGAAATAAAAAGAAATTTGGAAGTATAAAAAAAAGAACAATTATTATTTTAGAAACAATTCGAATGGGTTAAAAGATATTTAGAAATTTTTAAGAAATTAAAAATAATTAAAAATTTTGAATAATTCAAAAAATTTTTTAACGAAATATATGTTTTTGAAAATCTTTAAATAAGATTTTGACGGCTCTGAATGATTTTTCAATATCTACAGATAATAACAAAATATACTTAAGATTTCTGTAAAAAATCTTAACGATTTTTCTTATAAAACTATAATTAAAAAAAATATTTAATTGATTTCAAAACAAATTTTGATGTATAAATAACAATTGAACAAATATTAATTTTTGACCATTCGGAAAGAAAAGTATTTAATTTCTAGTTAAAAATTATTAATTGAAAAAATTGTAATCTATCAAGGTTTAATGCTTTTCACTGAAATTGTTTAAAATTGTATAATTAAAAAAAAATGTTATCAGTTGATTCATTCTTCAAATTAGAGCATTGAAAATTATAGCGTGGATGTTTTTTGAATCTTCGATCTGTGCAATTCATAAAAGTTAAAGAATTTGTTTATTTTTTAGTTTACCGATATTTATTTTAAAATTAAAAAATTTTAAATTATTTTGAATGAATCTGTTATATCATCAGCGAAATGTTATCTTACCGACAGCAGAAAACCCTCCAAACCATGAAGGCAGAAAATCCACAATATCGATCAAGTTAAGAATCTACAATAATAGAAAATGCTTAACATCTTAATCAGACTAGATGAAAAATAAAATTTTCAAATTAAAATTAAAATTATTTCTTGAAAAAAAGATCTTACTTTTTTTCACTCCATTGGGAATGAAACCACAAAACTTCTGATTTACGTCAGGTGGTTTTCCAATTAAGCTATCAGTGGGAGCAGAATAAGAACTCTTAAGGGCATGTGACACAGCTAAATACCTATATTACCGACCTCACTTTATCAGTTCACTGAATGTTTTTTTGAACCTAAGAACTTTTTTTATAAATAAAATATCGAGCTGAAACTTTGGAAAATTTATTCGAGTACAATAAAGTACGTTTAGGTACTGCATTTTGGTAGGAACTTCACTGAAAATTATTTTTTCTTTTTTCTGAACCTCGACATTTTTTGAACGTTCGAACTTTTTTCATACATAAAATATCGGTCTCAAACTTTGAGAAATGCAAGAGCAAAAAGAAAACTACGTTTAAGTACAAATCTTAACAATAAAAGATGTAAAAAAAAATATTTTAATTATCAATTTCATCGGCATCAGCCGGTAACGTTGTACGGTAACGTATACGAAAATACGAACCCTGGCGGCCACTAGACGAGGCTCTAGAGGGTTCGTATTTTCGTATACAACCTTACCGGCTGATGCTGATGGAATTGATAGTTGAAATATATTTTTTTTACTTCTTTTATTATTAAGATTTGTACTTAAACGTAGTTTTCTTTCGGCTCTTGCATTTCTCAAAGTTTGAGACTGATATTTTATGTATAAAAAAAGTTCGAAAAATGTTGAGGTTCAGAAAAAAGATGAAATAATTTACAGTGAAGTTCCTACTAAAATGCAGTACCTAAACGTACTTTATTTTACTCTAATACATTTTCCAAAGTTTCATTTCGATATTTTATTTATAAAAAAGTTCTTAGGTTAAAAAAAACATTCAGTGAAATGTAAAAGTGAGGTTGGTGATATAGGTATTTAGCTGTGTCACATGCCCTTAATTTAAGAAAATAACGTTGGTACAATCTTTTTTTCAAGAAATAATTTTAATTTTAAATTGAAAATATTATTTTCCATCTAGTCTGATTAAGACATTAAGCATTTTCTGTTGTTGAAGATTTTTAACTTGATCGATATTGTAAATTTTCTGCCTTCATGGTCCGGAGGGTTGTCTACTGTCGGTAAGGTAACATTTCGCTAATGATATAATAGATTCATTTAAAATAATTACTTGTACCATTAAGAACTAGCTAAAAATTAGCATTATTTTCTTGAATTAAGAGTTTTTATTCTGACCACTCTGATAGCTTAAGTGGAAAAGCACCTGACCTAAAATCAGAAGTTTTGTGGTTCAATTCCCAATGGAGTGAAGAAGGAGTAGGATCTTTTTTTCAAGGAATAATTTTAATTTTAATTTTAAATTGAAAATTATTCTTTGTTTTTTGTCAATTAATTTTAAGGGTATATTTAAAAAGATTGAAAAAAATCCAAAATTGTCAGAAAATAATCTGAAAGATTTTAACGCATTATTTTAATTTTGCAGTATTTATTAAAAGTTTTAGATAAAACTAGAAAGATATAAAAAATTGTTTAGAAGTTTCAAAAGATTGGAAAAAATGATAACAAATTTAAAAAGATTCCATAAAATATTAAACAAAATTTAGGTTGTTGAAGATTTCGAAACTTTTTAAGCATGTTAAAAGGCTGAAAAAGAAGAAATAAATTTGACTAAAATTCACATAAAAAACATTCATAATATTATATTTTATCGATTATTATTAAAAATAAATTATTTTTAACAAGATTTGCAATGATTGAAAAATTAAGGGAAATAAAACACTGAAAATATGTAAAATTGAAATATTTTGTTACAAGCACTGTTTACAGTAATGATTATTCTTAACTTTTTAATTATTTTTGTGATTAAATGTCATTCTTATATTAATATGTACATTAAATCAGCCTAATTGTACAATATTTTGAAATTCAAATTCATAGGGTTAATATATTTTAAAATGAAAACGTTAAAAAAGTGAATAATATGTACGATACTTCAAATTAAAAGCATTGATAGTACAATAATTTTAAATTTATAGAAGATGTTCCCAGACGAATGATTTCAGATTGATAAATTTAAAATTGCAGTCAGATCGTACTTTTAAAACTTTAAAAATGGTAAAAACGCCTCTAATCCGACGCGAGATATACAGGGTAAAAGCACGTAAGGGGTAGCAATGGTGGGGGTACACTTAAGCAGGTATCAATGCGAGTTGGGCGATGACCCATCGGTTAATGGAGGGGTTCGATCCCTGTGCCGGTACCTTTAGAAATTTCTCAATGTACCTTCACCGAGGTTCTGGTGGTTCAGAACCCACCTTAAGCTGTAAGTCCCCCCACCGTGTACTTGACTGCAAACCAGTACGTCAATGATGGGGTAACAACCAGGCTTTGTCTAATATGTCTGGGCAAACTGCTCTCATCAGATCACTTAATTGCATTATAAAAATGCGTTCGTGATTGATGACATATACCCGGACAGCTCCGTGCAAAATGAAAAATAAAAATCCAACTCTAACCAAAAATGCCTTCGAAATGTTGGGCAGTATAAGCCTGTGACAACATTTCAACACAAAAATGTTTTTTATAATACCCGTGTAGAAATTCAAATGGGGAACTAGTCTGGTTCCCGACCATTCGACCCCACTTAAAGTCGAGTCATCTGACAAGCCTCCGACCAGTAGAATCACGGTAGATTAGTCGGGGGCTAGTCAGATAACCCCCCCAATCCTAGTCGGGGCCTGATCGGGTACTAGTAGGGGTCAAATAATAATACATCCGCGTGGAATATTAAAAAAACATCCCAAAATTTGTGGAACATTCCCTAAAAGTTGGTTAAAATACTGATTATTTACGGAAATCTCCATAAACTTTTTTGAAATATTTGAAAGTGCTCAAATTTACCCAAGATTTAATGGGGGACATATCCTACGCTTAAAAATGCATTAATTTATGTAACTAAAATTCCACAAAATTTTTGGAATATTAATTTAAAAAAAAACTTCAGCTGGAATGCAGCAATGGAAGAGCTTCGCTCTGAAGGAACCGACATGTTGGTCACAGTAGTCTCTGCTGCAGGTAATTATGCTTCGTAACGTGTGGACTGCTGTCTTAAACCCTCGACGCGTCATTTCTGTTGCGCAAGAGGCGGCTCGTCGCGCCCTTGCGGATTTCCTTTAAAGCTACCAGTCCAGAATCGCAAGGCTCAAATGAAGGTTCCTAGAAATTTGCAATTTTCTAAAAAATACTACAAAAAATAAGATTACGTCTTTTTAAAGATTTTAATAATGGTTTTTATAAAAAGTTAATTTTCGTACAAAATTATTAACTTAATAATTATTTATTAAGTATATTTGAGATGAATTTAACATTAATCTTTTCTCCAAAAAACGATGTACGATTATTGTTAAATATATTCTTAGTGTTTTAGAATAAAAAAAACATTACGCTTTTTCAGATATTACCTCATTTGATAAGATCTCGCCGAAAACTCAAACATAAGAAGAACCCGACCAGAGCCCCACTAGCTCCCGCCCAGAGCCTGAAGATTACCCGCACGGAAATTAGTGAACAAAAAGGCCCGACTAGCCCTTGACCAGCCACCGACCAGGGCCCGACTGAAATGTTGATAACAAAAAGCCCAACTAGTCCCCGATTAGTCTCCGACTGCGTACTTTGTCAAAATTAATAACCCGACTAACCTCCGATTAGTGCCCGACTTGTAATAGGGCCAAATGGAATTATTTCCACAGGGGTAAATTAAAAAGTACCAATAAATAACTAAGCAATAAATAATTCTTTAAGGCGAGCTATTAACCGATTTCCTTAAAATGAGTAGAATACGAGATAATAAATTCTGTAATATGTATGGACAGGCGGAACTTTAAAAAGTTTTGCAAATTTTTCTATTATTCCTTTGTGGCGTTAACTATTGAATACTGTATAAAATCTTGACGCGATCGTAAAGATCTTTTAGAGATCAATGGCATTTCGGAAAATCGTTTGCTGCAATAGTCATAATACAAACGAAGCGAAGGTCAGGCACTATAAAAAGGTAACAACAATAGGATATAAAACGAAGGATGCAGTTTGGTGTATGAAATCTAGAAAACCTTTTACACCATCTGCCGATAATCTGGGAACGAGTGCAGTAAAAGTAATGGGCAACGGCCCGGTTATCTGCTCTTTAATGGGCCATTAAAATTTTTTAATACCAAGAGCTTCCTTTTCTATTAAAAAGGTTCAGATTGTAATATCCTGCATTTTAAAAACTTAAGGTAATCTGTACAATCGTTGGTCACTGAATTGGTCCATTTTTTAACTATCATGCGTATCGCCCGGAAATTGGTTCGAATCTACACAAAATGAATCAATTTGTTTTTAAATTATATTTAGAGGTGGTGTAATCCCCATGAAGATTAATAAGTATTTCACCTACATAAGTCGGTTTCATGGGGTACCAAAAACCCCCATTAGGGAAAATATGGGTTTTGGTATTTTTTGGTGCTAATTATGAATTTTTTGCGTTAAAAAAATGAAAATCGTTTCCTATACATGAGATATTTCATTATAATGACAATTATATGTATATTAAATTGTTCAGAGAATTTATTATTAATTTTAGAAATTTTCTCTTAGACTAGAGTTAGAAAGTCGCGATTTTTTTTTAATTTACGACTTTTTGTCCAATTTTCAAGTCGATTAGGGTAATACATAATTAATTTTAACAAAAATAATTGTTTAAACATATTATTACAATTGTTAATACTATTATCTTAGGGTAACGCTAGAAAATTGCAGTTTTTAAAACAAATTTTCAACTTTTTCCAATTTCCAATAAGAGTGAGTCAAATAATTAATTTTGATAAAATCGATTCTTTAAGAAATTGATTGACATTTTTAACAAGGTTCAATTTTAATAATACTAGAAAAATACGATTTTTTCTGAAATTTTTATCTATCAGTCTGCTTTTCACTCGGATAGATTTGATAATTATTTCAATTTAAAAGACTTCCAATCCACACAAAAATCAATCAATTTTTTTGATTTGAAAAAAAATAATATTTAGAGGTGGTGTCAGCCCCATGAAGTTTACTAAGTATTTCACCCACATAAGTAGGTTCTACGGGGTCCCAAAAATACGCCATAAGAAAAATTATGGGTTAAGGATTTTTTGGTGTTAACTATGACTTTTTTGCGTTTCAAAAAATGAAAATAGTTTCCAATACATGAAATATTTCATTATACTGATTATTATGTGTATAAAAAATTGTTTAAACAATTTATTATTGTTTTTAGCAATTTTCTCTTAGACTAAATCACCAGAGTTAGAAAGTTCCGGTATTTAAAAAAAAATTTACCACTTTTTGTCCAATTTTCAAGTTGGGTGGAATAATATCTGATTAATGCTAACAAAAATAATTTTTCAAAGAATTCATATCATTGTTAATAATATTATATTTGAATAATGATAGAAAATTGCAGTTTTTTCACAAATTTTCTCCAATTTTCATTCAGTGTGAGCTAAATAATTAATTGAGGTTAAAAATCAGCTGTTTAAAAATATATTAATATTTTTATTAAAAAATAATTGTTTAAACAAAATATTATTATATTATTCAGTATTATACTTTATTAATGCTAGATGGTTGTGGTCTGAAATTTTTAACTTTTTACACACTTTTTACTTATTAAAGTAATAAATAATGCAAATTAACAAAAAAAGTATTTTATTCATTGTATTTTTTTTGTATTCGGTGAATTATTTTTGCTCTGTTGTTTAAACATTAAAAAGAAATAATTTGAGCAAAAAATCTATTTTACATAAGAGACAAAAACCAAGAATGGAATAATTTTATTGGGAGTTGTTGGAAGGATCACGTTTGTAAGTAGCGATAAAGATGAAGATAGTTTTTAACAATAATAATTTGTTTAAAGAATTATTTTTGCTCAATTTAATTAATTATTATGTCATTACAAATGAAAAATGGACAAAGTGTATAAAATTTGATACAAGAAACTTTCTACCTTTAGCAAAGAGAATATTAATAATAATAATAATACATTGTTTAAATAATTAATTTTGTTAACTCATTTAAAAATTATTACTTCGCTCTAATTAAAAAGTGGATAAAAATTAAAAAATTTCAGAAAAATCCTCAATTATCTACTATTAATATAGAAGAAGACAGCTGTAAACAATAATAATTTGTTTAAACAATTATGTTTGCTATTCTAAATTAAATTTTAACTCACTGCAAGTGAATGGCGAACAAAAGTTAAACTTTTTAGAAAAAACCGCAATTTATAGCACTATTTAAATATAATATAATTAAAAATGATATTAAATTGTTTACGCAATTATTTTTATACAATATTTATTTTCTATCAGAAAATTCGATTTTTTAACGAAATTAATTAATCAATAATTTTACATGGCCAACATACAATATTCTCGGTTAAAATGATGAATACATAAATTTTCAACTAACATATATCAAATGGCCACTAAAAATCGAATTGTTTCATTTTCAAATAAAAAAAATAATTTTTCAATAATGTAGACGAATTTTCAACAAAAATGCTACATTTTTAACGAAAAATGAATTTTTGACCAAATGGATTAATTTACTGCCAAGAAAGTCGAATTTCCAACAAAATGCTTTATTTTCAACCAAAGTGATAAATTTTCAACTAAAAAGGATACATATTTTACAAAAAAAGAAAGTTTTAATTAAAGAAATTAATTTTCGAACTGAAACCAATTTTTAATAAAATAGTTAAATTTTCATCCAAATAATAAATTTTTAACGAAACAGATGACTTTAGAACCAAGAAGGTTCTCGAGTCTCGAGTCTGGAATCCTGTCTCGACTGTCAAATCTTGTCACGATCTCTAATCTCGCTTTGGCCTGTCTTGCAACTTGATTCTGATATAGTCTCCAATGTTATCTCATGTCTCGTCTCGAATCTCGTCCAGAATACTGTCTTGAATCTCGTCTCAAAGCTCCAATTTTTTCTCGTATCTCGTCCAGAATATTGTCTCGAATCTCGTCTCAAAGCTCAAATCTTTTCTCGAATCTTGAATATTTTCTTGAATCTCTATTCGAGCCTCGTCTCGAGTCTCGAATCTTATGTTGATCTTTAAACTCGCATTGGTTTGTCTTGAACGTTGAATCTGATATCATCTTCAAGTGTTATCTCATATCTCGTCTCATATCTAGCCTCGAGACTTTTCTCGAATTGCGTCTCGAATTCTGCTTCGAATCTCGAATCTAGTCTCGAATCTCGAATGTCATCTTAATTATCGAACTTCGTCTTGAATCTCGAATCTCGAACTTTATCTTGAATCTCTAATTTTGTATTGAATCTCGTCTGTTGTCGAATCTTGTCTCCTAACTCGTCTTGAGTCTCGTAAGGAAGTACAATGGACGGACGGACTTCAGAACAAAATTATAAAGGTTTCTGCTGGGGTCTAGAAAATCCTAAACGTGACTTAGAATTTTCTGGAAATTTTGCCTAATTTGAAGTAGGATTGGTCTTTTACCAAAATTATTATTTTTTTTTTATGTAAAAATTGTAAAAGAATTTTTCTGCATTTTCGATAGATTGAAAATTGATGTTGGGTTTTTAAAGCGCCTACAGGTATGCCGGATAGACAATATATTTTGCAAGTATATCGTATGCGCCAGGCTTTGCCTAAGTAAACAGCGCCGTATGTTTGTTTTGGGTTCGACAAATATTGTCACACTTCTACACATTTAGAATTCGCTCGATTGCAGACGCCAGATGATATTAACTCGCATCAACCTTTATTTATTCAATAAACTAGCGAAATAGAGCGCTATTATTTAATTAAAATATATGCTTCTATTTAAGTTACGGTAATACATAAAAATAATCATATATTGAAATAAATATTGAAATAGCTACATTGGCTTTCATCCAATTGGTTTTCAGTAATCTGTAACTTTTATTTAAATTTTTAGATTTTATCTTAGCAAGAATTAGAAGAATTAGAAGAAAATAAATCTATCACGCAATTGA
>NC_046665.1:133004387-133008480 GCF_010883055.1 Belonocnema kinseyi
AAATAATAAAGTTTTGAATGCTTTTTATTAAATGGTTTCATACTGAAAAATTACTACACAATTTTTTATTTTAAAACTCAAAACTGATATATAGTTTTTCATTGCAAATTGTCCAAAAATGAAAAATCTTAAATTTGAACTATTTACGCTCTATGTAAAACTTTAAAGAGTAACAATTGAAAACTCTTGAGTGTTAGAGATTTATAAATAAAAAATATTACATTTTGATTATATTAATGATTTTGGAAATCAGTTTCCAAATCTAATCTAATAAATTGTAGAAACTTTGAAAGTAAATCTGTGTAATTACAGCGTTTTTAATCGTAAATTTTCGATATTAAAATCTCGTCAATTTTAAAAGATTGACAATTCAAAATTCTTCAGTTTTCAATAATTACAATCAAAAACTTTTAAATTTGAGAGATGCTTAAATAAAAATGCCTTAATCATTTTGATTAAGGTGGTTTCATGAGTTTAAAAATCAATAGTTAAGTTTGCAGTTGTAAATCTACCAATGTGAAGAAATTTCGAAAGCAAATTAGCAAAATTGAAGATTTTTTTATTGTAAATTCTCAAAATGAAAAACTCTTCAATTTCAAAAGATATACAATTTAAAATTCTGCAATTTGAAGAATTGAAATTAAAAATTCTTCAATTTTGAAAAACTAGAATATTAATAATTATTCAATTTTAAAGATTTATAATTTATGTGATTTATGTATAATTTATGTACATTTTTATTTTCATTTAATTATTTTTAATTATAAGGAAGTGATTTTTTTAAAGCATTGTAAATGCACAAAATTACTTAATAGATATCTATTTTTGAATAATTGTATGCCTATAAAAAAGAATGATATATATTTTTAAAAAAGTCATTTTTTTGTTAACAAAAAGGATATGTGAAATTATTGAAAAAAGCAGTCATTGCGTCTAGATCAAAAATTTTTTCATTGACCAAGAATCAAACTTTGAGAACGGTAAAAAGAACTGAACGTAGTTATTTAAAAATAGACTTCTGTTGTGTAATTTTGTGCATTTAAAAAAGTTTATGAAAAATTACTTTCTTATAATTAAAAATAATTTATATCAAATAAAAAATGACATTTAGGTACATACCAAAAGTGTAATTGACAGAATGATGTTTGTATTTCGTGCTAATTAGATAATTAGATGTTTAAATTAATTTTTTCAGCAATTTATTATTGTTTTCAGGAGTTTTCTCTAAGAATAGAGTTATAAGGTCGCAGCTTTAAAAAAATTTCAATTTTCTATCAAATTATTGATTCAAGGGACTTAAAACTTAATCAATGTTTACAAAAAAAATTGTTTAAACTGTTCATGGTTGTTTTTAATAATAATGTCTCTGAAGAATCCTAGAAAATATTAGTTCTTTTTTTAAATTTCCACTTTTTGTCCAATTTTTAATTAGAGTGAGTTTAATAACTGCTTGAAGTTAACAATATTAATTGTTTAAACAATTTATTATAATAGTCAAATATATTCAAATTGAAAATACTAGAAAGTTGCGGTTTTTCTGATATTTTCAACTATTTGTCTATTGGTGACTTGAAATTAGTTCATAATTAATTCAATTGAGTAGAAAAATATATTTTAACAAATTATTATTGTTTATAAATTATTTTTTTATTGACTTATGCTAGATAGTTGCGGTTTCTTCTGAAATTTTAAACTTTTTACCCGCTTTTTACTTAGTGAAGTAGTAAATAATGCAATTTAACAAAAATAGTTGTTTAAACAAATTATTATTGCTTATAAATATCTTCTCTTAGACAGTTCCTAGAAAGATGCAGTTTTTTCATTTTCAACATTTTTGTCAACTTTTCACTTAGGGCGAGGTAATAATTAATGCAATTTATCAAACATAATTGTTTAAACAAGTAATTATTATTATTTATAACTATATTCTCTTTGAGTAATGCTAGAAAGTTGAGGTATTTTTCGAAATTTTCAGTTTTTGTTCAACTTTTTAGTTAGGAACAAATAAGAAATATTAATATTAAATTAAATGAAACGGTTCTCAGTAAATATTTCAAGAAAAAATTCATTTTATATGATGAATATAGAAAATTTGGAAAATATTTCAAATATCTGTTTTATTTCAGAAAAAGATATTCACCAAAAAAAAAGAGATTGTTTTAAAAAATGATGCTATTTCTCATTTATTATTTAAGCTCGTATTTAAAAGAATATATTTATAAACGATAATAAATTTCGTAAACATATATATTTGTTAACTTCATTATTTATTGCTTTTCTAAGTTAAAAGTGCGTTAAAAGTTTAAAATTTCACTAGAAAACTGCAGCTATCTTGTATTAATATAGATAAAGAAGTTATAGGTAATATAAATTTATTTAAACAATTTTCTTTTCTACTTTAATTAATTATTAAGTAAATCCAAGTGAAAAATAGACAAATAGTTTCAAATTTCAAGAAAAACTCGTACATTTCTACCATAAAGAAAACAGAATATTGATAATAATCATAAATTGTTTAAACAATTAGTTTTGGTAACTTGAATCAATTATTACTTCACTATAATTGAAAAGTAGACAATAAGCTGAAAATTTCGGGAAAAAACCACAAAAATCTACCATCAAGAAAAGAGAATATTATTAATAACAATAATTTTTTAAAACTATTGTTATGCTAAATAGTATTAAATATTAACTCAATCCAAGTGAAAAGTGGGAAAAAGTTGAAAATTATAGAAACAACCGCAATTGCTAGCATTTTTCAAAAACAATATTTTTCATTATGAGAATAAATTGTTTAAACAATTATATTTTATTAACATTAGAGAACTCTCAACTCACTCTGATTAGAGATTAAACAAAAAGTGGAAAATTTTTGGAAAAAACCGCGATTTTCTATCTCTATATGAGGAAAGTGCTAAAAACAGCCTTATGGGGGGGGGGGGGTGATATTTAATAAGTAATATTTTATTTGACTTCTATGGTACTATTACAGTCTATTGTACTATTACAGTCTTTTGTTTTTAGAAGCTACTCTGAAACATTCATAATAAGTATCGAGTAAAAAGTCAGGTTCATCTGAACCCTTTCCAATTGAAATGCATAATATTGCGCATTCGGGGCATGTGAGTACCCGCGCACTGCGCCTTTCTTCTACGCTGCACAGTAGGGGAAAATTACGTTTTTGATTTAAAATAACGTACAGCCCACATATATTGACCACTTTGTACAAAAAATTTTTAAAAAACGCTGATAAGATTTCTAAGAGATTTTTCAAGTCTGATTTTCAAATAGGCTTTCAATTTTTTTATAAATAAAAAAATATGACGAAAAAATTGCCATTTTTTCCAGCTGACTTTCCCGGTGCTCGTCAATAACATGAAAATGGTTGAAATCACCTACGTTTCATAGAGTAACAGTAGTCAAGGATATTCCAATATTATATATTAAACAAAAACAATGTTTATACAAAAATTATTTGTTGAAAAAATGTTTTCTATGATTTTTCATAATTTCACGTTTTTTAAGTTAGATTGCAAGAAATTTGGATAAAAAAACACAATGATGAAGCAATTTCTTCTTGAAATTAATATTTTTCATATTATAAACAAATTTAAAAAACAAATGCATGCATCGGCCGTTTTTCGACCGAAAAATTCGTTGTTTTCAATGTCATTTTTTAAAAATTAGGAACTTTACGATAATTTTAGAAAACTTTTACAATGCCAGTCCTTTCAGTTGGGAACGTCATGACCATTTCAGCAATATGCATAACTATTTGATAACTTTTATAATTTCTTTTAAGCAAATTTAATAAACATAAGCAGAGAGAAGGCATTTGTCGAAAGGAAAAATAGAATTTCTGCAGATTACAAAAAAACTTTGTTGTTAAATAAAAAGTGGTTAAAATGATTTTTGAAAAGTTGCTTGTAACGATCTTTAAAAAATTGTATTGGATTATAATTTAGGAAAATCAAGATCTTATGAAAATTGTTAATTAAAAACTGATTATACGATTCAATATTTTTGTAATAATATGACGCTAATTTGCCTATCCAGAGCCGGGCATTATACATAATACCTAGGGGTTACACAC
>NC_046665.1:133008580-133011869 GCF_010883055.1 Belonocnema kinseyi
ACACACACACACACACACACACACACACACACACACACACACACACACACACACACACACAGCCAAAGTAAGGAAAGATAGAAAAAAAGGATAAATTGCACTCAAATAATGGAGAATGTTTATTATACACTTTTCCTGGTCTCCTTTGGGCATTATATATAATGCCCAGGCAATCTGTATAATAGAGAGAATTACGTACTTTGCCTGGCCTCTGTCGGGCACATATATAATGCCTGAAGATTATATGTAATGCCTGGATTAATATTTTTATTATTTTATTATATTTATATAATTTATTATATCATTATGTTTATTATATTTATATAAATATTATTTTTATTATGCCCTAAATTTTACTTATGCACATTTTTATGAAATAAAAATAATGAAGAAAATAGTCTTCAAGGTCAATAATTTACTTTTTATTCACTTTCATAAGTATGAAAAGTTTTATCTTTTCAAAGGAATTATGTACATATACCTTGTTTTTCTTGACTCTTCTAATATTATTTGTCCAATTTTCTTCATTTCTTTTTCATTTTTCTCATTTAATTTTCTCTAAATTTTAAGACATGTGTAATACTTTCTTAGCTAATCTTCAAAATGAATTAAAGATGCACTCGTTTTTTGTTTACATTATGTTTCTTCGAGTTGAAGTGAAAATATCTAGTAAATATGTTGGTCAGAAATATTGAGTTTTTTTGATTTTGTACATAAACGGTAAGAGATCCAACTTTTTTGCCGAACGAAAAAAGATGCGGAATGAAATTCACTACAAAGTGACATGTTAAAAAGTTGATTTTTCGAAAACTGATTTCCAACCCATCAGGCGTTAACTTGAGCGGCCTGAAGCGACCAGGAAAATTTTATCTGGGATTATAGAATCCGGACCCGTGCAGAAATTCCAATTTGGATATGATCGGGGCCAGATCGGGGAGAATTTGGCCCAAATCAGGCTATCTAGATGGGGCCAGACTCGAAATGAAACCCGATGCCCGATCGGGGCCCAAGCGCTGCGCCCAGAGTTAACCATGCCTGGCCCCGATCGGGCCCATATTAATTTATTTTTCTTATTCCTAATTAAAAGGGATTCTTAAATAAAATAATATTAAAATCGAATATATCACCTCCTTAACTGAAATTTGAGAATATAAATAGCAGGTTATCTAACAGATCGCGATATGAAAAAATTGGAGTATGTCAGACACTTTTTTCCGAACAAACGGAAAAAGTCGACTAACGCAATATAACAGCCAGCATTTGTGCATGATAAGCCATTTGAGTATTTTGCAATATATTTTTGGTTTTAATTTCTAAATTAAAGTTGCTTTCAATTTCTATATTGAACTTAATTGTGGAAAGTTATTTTGAAACAAGTGGATTATAATATCGCACTGGCTCTTTAAGTTATTTTTATAAAAGCGAAAATAAATAAGAAGGTTGTATTTACATTCTGATTGTATCAAATCACCTAAAATACGTGAAAATAAATATGTTTAAGACGTCATTGTTGATCTAATTCGTTTTCACATTCAACAAATGAAATATTACTTTTGATACTTTTCTTATATATAAATAAGTTCATTTCGAGGTTAGGTTTCATCTTAACATTCTTAATAAATTTACTTATTATAGTCTTCAACACGTAATTCAGGAATATTCTGAAGTATAGTATACCTAAGCACTCGTCTTGCACTCACTTTTGGCATTTTTTCCCACTTATTTTGTCACTTTTACAAATAATAATTTAAATATTTTTGACGCTTGACAGTTTACATTGAAACTTGAGCGATTTGGAGTCAACCCACTTTAGTCCCCGAAATTAATTGAGCGCCATCTACTGGCAAGATTGGCTGTTGAGTCGGTGTCTAGAGGGGGCCAAATTTAACAACCACAAAATTGTGTGCCCGATCTGGCCCAAATCGAAAATAAGGCAAACATTTGGCAATTTCTGCACGGGGAGTCTCAATTGGTGAATTCAATTAGTCACATCTCTCTATGTGTATAACATTTTCCCACGCTCCAGATCACACCTCTGGATCCGCTTCTGAAAGTGATAAAAATAATAGTTAAAAGTGAAGTTCCCAATCGATAAGTAAACATTAATTGCACTCTCTAAATATTTTCAGTGACATTTAGCTAACCACGTTCTATCGCAAGAAACGTAGACCTTTTCTATAGCGGTTTCACAAAAATGAGACTGCGTTTGTTTAGCGCGTGAGAGAATGAACTTGTTATGTACATAACTATGTATATAACTATGTATATAACTCGATACATAAGCATTCAAAGGAGATTCATGACCTACGAAATCATCGCTCCTACACGGCGATTGGCTGCAATTTATTATCATCATGCTATTGTAGACGCGATAACAATCAGTGAGATAGCTTGGGCGCGGTGAAAGGCATAATCGATCGCTGTGTCTACGATGATCGCCGATAATGACGTTAACAATTATTAATGACATTACCTTATTCTCATCTACTAACCTCATCGAATTTCTAACGTGATGAGTTTCTAGCAGCGAATCAGTTTACGTTATCCGTATCCAGACACGTTTTCTATTTATGGTTATTTATAATTAGATTATAATCTAATTCCAAATGACCATAAATAGAAGACGTAAGAAAAAATAATTATTTCTTAGAGATCGTGGATAAACTGCGTTATTAATTTTAGGCTATTTTTTGCCTTACTTCCCCCTCCCACTAAAAAAATATGAAAACTAGGCACCGAGCGCCTTTGAGGAATGGTGAAGACTTTTTTTTATGACACATGTATCATTTCAGCCCTTTTCGAAGCCTATTAAGTGGGGCTAAGGTTCTACTTTCTGCTCCCGAGAGAATAAAAAGTACTTTTTACTCCCTAGGGAGTGAAGTATTGACAGAGTTGAATAATGAAAATTGTGCATCTATGATCTCGCATTTTACGATAACCAGCGGTAATTTATGAAAAGTTTGGTAGTTGATCAAATGATTTTAAATTATCCAAAATTTCTGGAAATTTTCAGAAATTTCCGGAAATTTAAAGAGATTTTTAAATTGCATATTGGGTAATTTATCTAAGTTATCATACATTAAATGTAATATTGCTATAAATTTACAAAAAAATTAATGAATTTCCGGAAATTTATTAAAATCTTTAGAATTGAATTTTAGGTAATTTTAGGCAAGTTTACATATTTACCTGTAAAATTACCATAAATGACAGAAAATTTCCGGAAATTTATAGATATATTTAAATTGGATTTTGGACAGTTATCATGCTTCCTTTTTCCGAAAACTAA
>NC_046665.1:133011969-133019483 GCF_010883055.1 Belonocnema kinseyi
GTTTAAGTTCCACTTTTATTTAACAATTTTGATTTATTTTTTAATTTTATAGCCTCTCTTATTTATATTTTATATTGATATTATTGATATTTCTTTAATAAAAAAGAGCTCTTAAAGGGGTTCATCTTACCGAAAAATCCTTCAAGGTAGTCAGTCTATATTTACTTTAAAAATTTTTTTTTATTATATTCTTTTTTATTGCTTGGAAAAGAATCTCTTTTTGGCTTGAATATTCAACTAACTTGGTTGAAAATTAATTTCTTTAATTTAAATTTGAATTATTCCATTTGAAAAAAAAGATATCCTTTTTATCCGAAAATTGGAATATTTTGTTAAAATATTGCTTTTATTGTTTAAAATTAATTTCTTTCACTTAAAATTTAACTACCACATTTTAATGAATTTTTTTTTCTTATTTGAAAATTCATATATATTCATATATATATTTTTGAAAATTTCCTCTTTTATTCCATTTATAAAAACAGTTTTCTTTTTATTTCAATTAAACTATTTCGTTACGAATTAGGCTATTTCTTTGAAAATTTAACTATTTTGTTAGAATATTTTTTCGTGAAAAATTGTGTATGTAAAAATGTTGACTATTTCATTTTTTAAATTTATCATGTGTAAGTTGAAAATTGAACTATTTTGTAAGAAAATTATATTATTTAGTTAAAAATTAAACTATCTATTCAAAAATTTAACTAATTTGTTAGGATTTCGTTTTTTTAGGGAAAAATTAATTTTTTATCTGATGAAAATGAACTTTCAACAAAAATGATGAATTATCAACAATCAAGTAATTTTCTACTCTAATAGACGAATTTTTCAACTAAATACATGCATTCTTCTTTTCCAAATAGTTGGATTTTCAACTTGTAAAATATAAATGAAAAAAAATGGAATAGTTCAACTTCGGAAAAAATCAATTCGAATTTTCAGATAAAAAAATAATTTTTTAGTATAATTTTCTAACAGAGTAGGTAAATTTTCAACAAATATAATGAGGGTTTAACAAAAAGTTTAATTTCAAAACACATAATTTAATTTTTCACCAAATCGTTCAATTTTCAACCAAAAAAGATATTTATTTGAAGTGAAAAGCAGTTGAATTCAACCAAAAATACAAATTTTCAAAAAAAAAGTTGAACCTGTAACCAAAATGATGAATTTTCATCAAAAAAGATTAATTTTCTACACAAATATACGAATTTCCAACAAATAGACGATTTTTTTTACCAAATAGTTGAATGTTTAAGTTATCAAGGCTACATTTTTAACATGAAATAATGAAATAGGTAACATTTTGAATAAAAATTTATTTTTTACAAAAAAAATCATCACGTGCAAAAAATCAGTTTAGTTAAGCCAAAAAAGACAAGTTTTCAAAAAAATACATCAATTTTCTACCAAATAGTTTAATTTTCAGCTTGTAAATGATACATTTGTAACTAATAAAGGAATAGCACAAATTTGAGAGAAAAAAATTAATTTTAACAAAAAAAAAAAAAAACGAATTTTGAGCAAAAACGTTAAATTTTCAAAAAAGGAATCTTGAAAAATATAAATCTTTAATAAACTAGTTCAACTTTAAACCGTTCGTTGTATTTTCAAATGAAAATATTATTTTTTAATCCAATAGTTATATTTCTAACCGAAAAGGTGACTTTTCCAGCAATAAGATTAATTTGCTACCAAAACTTAAATTTTCATGAAAATACTTTAATTTTTAACCGAATAGTTCAAATATTGTTTAAAACTTCATTCTTTTTCTATTGAAAATTAATTTTAACTTACTTGACTTTTGAATTTTCTATGGAAAATTTATCTGCTTTAGTTGAAATTTCAACTATTTTGTTAAAAGTTAACCTACTTTGTTATACAATTCTTACTAAAAGTTGAAGATTAATTTTTTTTAATTTCTTCTTTTTTGGGTAAAAGTGAATTTTTTTTACTGAAAATTTAAACATTTTATTAATGGTCGAAGCTTGGCGTTTTAATTAATTATGTACCAAAAACAAAATTCAAACAAAATACATGAATTTTAAACTCAAAAATATCAATTTTCTTGAAAAATGAAATAACTGAATTTTCAGTTAAAAAAATTAATTAGAAAAAAAAACAAACTATTTTTACAAAGTAATTAAAATGTCAACTAAAGTGGTGAATTTTCAAGAAAAAAAAAACAATTTTCAACTAAAAATGAATTGCTGAAGTTTTCTATTAAAGAAATTACAAATAAAAAAATTTATTTTAAAATAAAAAGATGAGTTTTCAAGGAAGAAAATTAATTTTTTACAACAAAAAAACGACATATGAAAAAAATTTTTGCATTTTCTTTTCAACTGAGAAAAACAAAATTTCAGTCAAATAAAGTCATTAAATTTTAACTTAAAAAAATTAATTTTCAAAAAAAAAAATTAAATTCCTAACAAAATAGTTCAATTTTGAATCAAGTTAAAGAAATTTCATTAAAGTACATGAATTTTCAATTAAGAAAGACAATTTTTCACCAAAATTGAAATAGTTAAATTTTTAGTGAAGCAAATTAATTTCTAACCAAAAAAAGATGAATTTTCAACAATTTGGTTTAACTTATGATCAAAAATGAATTTTCAACCAAATTAGTTAAATTCACAACCTACAAAACGAACTTTTAACAAAACAATAGCATAAAAAAATTGCTTTGTAAGCAAATTGTTGAATTTTCCATAGACAAGTACAATTTTTTCTAAGTAGTTAAGGTGTCAACCAAAAACATGAATTTTCAAAAAAGATGAATTTTTTACCGAGAAAGACGACTGTTAAACAAAATGCATGCATTTTAAATTAGAAAAGATACGTTTTTAACGAAAAATTGAATAGTTAAACTTTCAGTTAAGAAAATTAATTTTCAAGAAAATTTTTTTAAAAATCGAAAACTGTGTTGATTAACTATTTAAATTGTTCCTTAATCAACTCCTCCTCATTTCCATCCTCCGCTAGAATCTTTACCACATTCTCTTGCCAGATTCCTTTATCTTCCATTCCACTCCTAGATCCTTTCTCTAAATGCTCTCATATTTCTTCCTACCATTTACTTTTTTAACATCCATTCTTTCTCATTCAATCTTCTAGCCCCTTCCAACTACTTCATCCACTCCTCACATTTTCCATCCTCCCCTAGAATCTTGATCAAATTGTCTTGCCAGCTTCGTCTATCTTCCGTTCCTCTTGTAGATCTTTCCTCTATATGCCCCCATGTTTCCTCCTCCCATTTACTTTTTTACATCTATTCTTTCTCATTTACTCTTCTAGCCCTTTCCAACTTCTTTATCTGCTCCTTATCATTTCCATCCTCTCCCAGAATTTTTACAACATTCACTTACCAAATATCTCTATCTTCACTTTCTCTCCTAGATCCTTCCTTTACATGCTTCCACGTTTCTTCCTCCCATTCACTTTTTCACACCCATTCTTTCTCGTTCACTCATCTAGCTCTATCAAACTCCTTCATTAACTCTCCACCCAATACGCTCACCCTTCGAATCGTTATAATATTCTCTTGCCATCTTCCTTTATCTTCTGTTCTGCTCCTACATCCTTTCCATACATGCTCCCTTATTTTCCCCTACCATTTACATACTTTGCACATTCTCTTTGCTTTCTTTTTCGCCAATGCATCCCTTGACTTTCTTCGTTTCCCAACTTAATATTGCTATTTCGATCCATATTTTCTCTCCCTATCTCTTCTCTAACTACTTTGACACTCCTTCCTATTTTATCATCTTATATCATTGATTATATGTGGTTCCAAAATCATTCTCCATATTTCTATTAATTGTTCTTCCCTGTAACTTCTCCAGTCCTTTATATCTTATTCCATTCCCCTCGTCTATACCCCTAGTACTAAAGAACTTTCTTCCTTTTTTCTTCACATCTTGTTAGTTATAGCGTCCTCCCTCTCAAGTTTAAGTACAAAATACTCTTTATTGTTCATAACATTTTTAGGTACATTTGTTTGTGACATTTATGTATATATATATATACAGGGGATTTCATTTTTGCATGCCAAGACGGTGTCATTTCCACTTTAACATACCGTCGCCACATTTTGAGCCAAGACATTCCCGATGATAGCTGCAGGGCGTGCCATGCACACATGCACACCCCGAGCATTTAGCTCACATACTATCTAGTTGTCCAACACACGCGGGAACAACCTTCATTCAAAGGCACAATGCGGCACTAAGAGTACTTTATTACCATCTCTGTCACTCCTACGGCATTCACCTTAATATCGCTCCTCTAAATGCTCCTAGGGAAATTGAGTCAATTGTCGAGAATGGGAAGTGCCGCATATACTGGAACTTTATATTCTCGACAATTGTTTCTGTTGCTCACTCGAGGCCTGACATGGTTCTTCTTGACTTCGAGAAGCGAAACATGTTCGTTATCGAATTTTCGGCACCAGCTGTAGTAGTAATACTTGTGTTTTCTATAATATAGTTACGTGTATGTGTTCGCAGGAAAAATAGAATAAAAACCTGTTTAATATCTTATACTATAATTTAACTTATAAACTAACTTACGAATAACTATCTACAATACTTACATATTAGTTTAGTAATAGCTTAACTCTGAGATACCGATAGGTGAGATAACGATTAGGTGGGGTAGGAAAAGTCAGATGTTACTGTTTGAAATTTTGACAGCTAATGTCAAACGTGCCATGGTCTTAAGAAAGTTGAAGGTATGCGGATTCCACTTTGTGATACTAGGTTTTGAGGTATGCGCATGATTGAAATTACCAGGGGTGGGATTCCGATGCCCACTATTCTAGTTCATCGAATCTCTCTTTTTGACGTATGAATGTTTGGAATGTTTATTATATTTTTCAAAGCATTATTTATTGCCAAAAAAAGGTTGAATGCTCTAGTTATAAATATAAATTTGCGTATTTTGTTGGCGATAAGTTCAAATCCAGGTTCTGTCACTTCCATTTGAATAATTATGAAACAAACAGTACGAGAATTGAGCAAAAATGTAGATATCGACAAAAAATAAATTATTATTTAAATTGTACAGTTATATGGCCCATAAATAATTGTAGATTCAATTCTCGTATTTTTATTTCTAATTTATGTAAGGTTTTTTTTAAGGTAATCATAGTAAACTTATTATTATAAATAATAATAATGTTAAACTGCTACCATAAATATAATCAAATAGGTTGATTTTTATCAAATTGAATTTGTACGGTTTCCTAATGTTTTTTTTAATTCAGCCAAATGTGAGGATTTTATTATTACGAGTATAGAAAGACCTTTTTATCCTAAATATCGTACAACTTCATGCTTGGAGAATTTAGAATCCATATACTCTACTTTTCTAGTAATCTTAACATTGCTATGCTCCACTATGTATTCTTATTAAGGTACGAATTATTCAAGATAAAAAGTTATCTTCTGAGCAAACGCGGATATCGCTAGCATACGCAGTAGTGATTCTTCTGCATTATTAAATTGGCACATGGCCTTACATAGCCTAAAAATATACAGGAATAACTACTGCGCATGCCAGAGATATTCGCGCTCTGCCACCACTGACTGGGGCTGTAGGATAGGCTATCTTCCTCAAACAGCAGCGTGATTGGTCCTTTCAATTTTGCTCCATAAATAGCTTTTTACTTGGGCATACATGTAAACGATCTAACCTTCATTTAGTGGGGATTGGTAAACAGCCACTCAGATTGCTGCACGAGAAAGATAGCTTATCCCGCTAGCTCATAGTCTGTCTCTTTTATTTTGCCAAGAACTCTATCATTGTCCGGTTCCCTCCAGTTATATATGCCCTAAGGTTTCTAATATTAAGTATTTCAAGTTGTGACGTCAGCTGGAAAGATGTCTGTACAATGAGGGCCAAGTAATAATACAAATCTCAGAGGATACAACTTAATTTAGTTCATAACTTAGGAAGAAATTACTTTTTACAGTTACAAAAAAATATATAAATTTTATTATTCAATTTACGAGGGGTGTTCAAAAAGTAAGTTCCTCTACTCCGGGGAAAAAGCAAAACACAATTCTTAGGTTAAAGTAACATATGTATTTATTGTTTGACTTATAAACTATTTTTCTACATAGTCCTCCTGGACTTGAATACATTTTTTATATCTGTTCTCAAACTTTGAGAAACCTTGTTTATAAAAATCCGTGCCCTGTTTTTTAAAGAAAAATTTAACAGTCTTTCACTTCATCATTTGAATTGAAGTAATGATCACCCGAACTTTCCTTTAACTTAAGAAAAAGAAAAAAGTCACTTGGTGCGAGATCTGGAGAGTAGGGGGGTGATCAAAAATTTTCCATTTGAATTTTTCCTGTAATGGCGTTCTTTATCCTGCCTGCATGCTGTTCATCATGAACTTCTCCGCGTCTCTCGAGAAAATATGTACGCCACCGATGTACCATTTGCACACTCATGCATTTGTTACAATAAACATGCACTAATTCAGTGTGAATTTCGTTGCCATTAGGCCTTTTTGCAGTTAAAAAGCGAATAACTGCACGCAATTCACAAGTGGACACGTTTTTCACAGGTAGCTCCATGGTTTCCGAGCCGGTACTGATGAAAAACATTTTTTCGGCAGCTAAGACCGATTCCGCTCTTATCGGTATATCCTAAACTAAAACTATGTTCGGTCCCAGCTCGCTAGATGGCGCTGAGGCAAAACGGCAGACTAGGGAAACTTACTTTTTGAACACCCCTCGTAATAGTTCTTGAAAAATAAAAATAAAATCTGAATTCACTTATCGTAAAAAATAATCATTTTCCAAGTTATTATAAAAATAAAATTTAGTGCTATGTATTTGATATTATTAATGGCCCTCAGCGTACAGACATCTTGGATATCCCCACCTAATCTGAAATACCTAATGGCTTAATTTTACAAAGTGCGAACAACGCACCAGCTAAACTTCAATGATCATGACGCAGAATCAGCAAGGCTGTCAAAATAAAAAACAATGCATTTAGATATGGCTATTTCAAATATTAAAAAGTAGTTAAGAAGTTACGAACGCGTAGATTATGCATTGAATGACGTTAATCATTTCGTACCCCAAGAAGCGGACACGTCGTATCCAAAGTAGTAGGTACTTCGTACTCCAAGTGATAAATACTTCGTACCTCAAATTGATTGGGAATCTGTATCCGACATTACAGTGCAGCTTTCACATCGCAAGGGTACTTTTTGTTGAAGGTATATGGTACCCTGATATTGGTGTTTGTTTAACACTTTCTTTTTTCTGTGTTATGTCTGTATCAAATGATGCGGGAGTTTATATTTAACATTTAACGGCAAGTTGTTATACTGTAATTTACTTGTGTTTTTAGTCTATCTGAAGTGGAAAGTTGCATGTTATAGAAACCCGTCGAGGGTAGTTCAATAAGTCCTTAGAATGACCAACAGATGGCGCGCGAATCGCTCCAAATCATCTGTTTTCAGTCAGCACCACTCCCGACTAGATATATGG
>NC_046665.1:133019583-133034140 GCF_010883055.1 Belonocnema kinseyi
AAAAGCGATTGACCAAGTGTATAGAGCTCCAAGAAGATTATGTTGAAAAATAAAAAAAAATTTACCCAAAAAAAATTGTTTTTATACTTCATTCTAAGGACTAATTGAACTACCCTCGTACCAAGTTTTGTGTGCAGAGTGGAGGTTCTCGTACCGCTTTCTGCATTCGTTGCCATGCGCAGGTACTTATTTTGTACTCTTTGGAGTTTTCTTATATTTGATTTACAGGTACTTCCCCATATGGGGGCCGCAAATAACATAATAGGTCTAATAATAATTTTATAGGTAGTAAGTTTATTTGAGACACACATTTCGCTGTTTCCACACAGGAGTGGGAAGAGGCTTCCTATAACTGCCGAGGCCTTTTTGTAAGCTATTCTATAACATGTTTTGTATGCTTAAGCTTTGAGTCTAGAATCTTGCCTAAGTATTTTGCTTCTTTCATTGGGAAAATGTTTTTGTTGTACATTTTTCTATTAGGAACTACTTTATCACCAACATTATTCGAAAATATCACGCGTTCAGTCTTATCAGTATTGATTTTAAGTTTCCAAATACGAAAATACTGTTCAAATATTACAACTTGCCCCTGTAACATCGCTACAGCTTGCTTCTTAAGCCTAGATGCATAGTTTAACGCAGTGTCATCTGCAAATTGAGCTAATTGCACATATTTAGATTTTGGTATTGGTTTTAATACAGAGCCTTGTGGTGCTCCAGCTACTACAGGTTTTTCTGTCGAGGTTTCATTACTTATTTCTACTATAAATGTTCTATCACTTAAATATTCTTTAATAACTTTAATCAGGTGTAGCAGTATATCGTATTTATATAACTTCACTATGAGCCCTTTGTGCTATACAGTATCGAAGGCCTTTTCCATTTAAAGGGATAAGGCAACCGTACCATGTTTCATATTGAAGTTTAGGCTAATATAATTAGTGATCCGAGCTAGCTGTTGAACTATCCAGTGACCTGTTCTGAATCCGAACTCTTCCGGTTTAAATTGCTTTCTAATGCGTTCATGATCTTGGAGTCTGTTTAGGATTATCATTTCAAAGATGTTACTAACAGTGGCCAGCAAGCTGATAGACCTATAGCTTGTTGACAACGTTTTATCTTTACCGGATTTGAATATAGGCAAGATTTTAGCTTTTTTCCAAACTTTGAGAAAGTAACCCTGCTTTAAACACGCGTTTATTATGTACGTAATTTTCACTGCATTTTTTTAAGGAAGGTTTTTAAGTACTATGTTTTGAATTCCATCTAAGCCAGGGGCTTTTTTAGCTTTTGTTCTCGTTATGGCTCTTTTTATTTCCGTAGGAGTTGCTCGTTTGTTGTTATCTAAGTCTGATTCTAGTGTAGTACTTTGGTTAAAAAGTTTTTCTATTTTTACATTGTGCTGAGCATCCCTCATTTTCCCATTTAATTTATGCTCTTTTTTATAATGATCTGCTATGATTTTAGTTTTATTTTTATTTTTGAATTATGGGCCATTTGGACTCTGCAATGGTGGGATGTACCTTTTTCTTTGCCCTTTTAGAATTCTAGTCATTTTCCATAATGAGTTGTGTTTTGTATTTATGTTAGTTAATTTAGTACCCCAATTCTCGTTTTTAAAAGTGAATATCGATTCTTGTATCTTTTTATTTGCTTTGTTTATAATTGGTTTCAGGTATTTATTTTTTGTCCTTTGTGATATTCTTATCAGGGCGTGTCTATGTTTAAACTGTTCTATTATATTTTCCGGGTGATTATTATTAAATTTAATGAGTTTATGTTTTGGGATGTGAGACTTTATGGAATAATTTATTATTTCTGTCAAAAGTTTCCACACTATTGTCAATAGATTGCGTATCATTCAGAAGCGAATTTATTATTAGACTTTTGTTTATCTGTTCTTTAAAGTTTTTCCAATCAGCCTTTTTATAGATTAGAAAAACAGGTTTACGATCTGAATTAAGTTCGTCAAGTACTTTAATACTTTCCGGGTTATTATGATTTTTAGGAGTAGCTAGATCAACTATACCGGGTCGAGCTTTAAGGTTATAGGGGAAATTTCTGCATTTAAGTCCCCTGCTGCATTTATTTTATTGCTAAGGCTAAATAAATGATTTAGATCTTTTTCACAAATATTCTTTTTAGAAGCATAGAGCGCTAAAACATGAATATTATTATTTAGTTTAATTCCATGTGCTTCTACTGTTTTTAGATTATTTACTGGCACTTCAATGCATGGAATGTCGTTTTTAACGTACGTATCTTGTTGTAGGAAAGTAGGTACTTCGTGTATTTTATTTTGAAGCCCACCTGCGTTCCAGTGGGCAATTTTTGATAAATTTTCGTGTCTATCACTAGCCATTGAGTTCAACAGCTAGCACGTGCAGGGCTTGCAGTAATTCGAAGTTAGTTTTACATGCTAACATTTTGTTTTTAAGTTGAAGGGCTATTTTAAAGAGCTTACCTATATCACAGATTTGGTTTATCTCTTTGAATACTCTTCTTATGCCCTCAACTCCTGGCTCATCATGCTTTGTAGATTCCCTGATTGTATGTGGGTGTTGACGTTGTGCAACGTTTATGGGGGCCTAGGCGGAGGTAGTAGGTATTTCATGTGGACTTTTGATTTGTGTATTCTTTGGTAAAGCTGGAAAATTCCTCTGCAGATCACCAGTATATTCTTTTACGTTGGTATTTTTCCTCCGGTTCTGTCCTTGCTTTTGCATTCTCAATTGTTGATCCTTTTCCAGATGAAGCTTGTATGCTTCACATCCTGTGAAGGTGGCTGAATGATCTCCTTTGCAGTTTACGCATTTAAGTTTGTCTTTGTCTCGGATATTTTTGCAGTCTGCTGTAAGGTGCTCTTTTAAGCACTTCACAGATCTTGGTTTAGCAAAGCAATGCTGTGTACTATATCCGAATCTCTGGCACCTACGACATTGAGTGACCATTTTAGTCTTCTGAAAATGTTCCCATTTGATCTTCATTTAGTAGGCTGCTTTTATTTTGAAAGCATTCTTCGGCTTTGTATCATTATGGAGAGTTACGAGGTAGAGTGGATTTCGCCATGTTGCTTCTTCTGATTTCTGCATCATGCTCACGACGTTGTCAACTTTTAATCCTTGTTCCTCGAGGCTATGCTTCACGCTTTCTGTAGCAAAGTGGTTTTAGTTGATTTTGTGTTCTTTTTAATACGTATCTCTCCAGTGGTTACTTCCTGCATAGTGTTAATGAGTATCGCAAAATCCTCTATTGTATGGTCCAGGATGATTGGTGGTATTTTTCCCTTCTTCGCAGCGTTTCTGCGTTGATCTCTCTTTGTCCATGTGTGGTTACTTTCCATGCTGCTGTATTCTTCTTCCATATATCTCTTTCTTTTGCTCTGATTTTCAGTAATAATTTTTTCTGCTTCCTCCTTCTCCATCTGAGATACATCAATGATGTCTACATCTTCCAAAGTTTGCAGTCCCTCAAATCTGTTTGACAGTTTCAGTGGTTCTCTGCTGTTGACTTTGCAGTAGGGTTTAAAAGTCCGGACGTTTTTGTCAGTCCAGTCCCTGACCATTAGCTTCTGATTTTTTGGCCAAACACATTCACCTATCTGAGAGCACACTTATCATGAAAAAATTTCAGTACATAAGCGAGCTAAACACCATCATCTGTACTGAACGATTGAATTCAATCTGCCTCTTAATCATCAATGATCTCTGATTGATCAATCATCTGCTCATCAATCCTCTGGTCTGATCGTCATCTCTGAGTTCAGAATAAGCAGATCAATCCCGTCCTCCCTCTCTTTCATTCTGCCTTCTTCCTATATATTTCACCAGCTCCCCTTCCTTCCCCGTAGTTCTTGTAAACTCTCAATTTTTTATCTACCATATCGTTCTATCCCAATATTTCTGCCCCATAGCCTAATACCCGTAATCGAATCTATTTTGATACCCATTAAGGGTGAATCAATTCGGTCACAGGGTATTGTGGGAAAAATAGGATTAAGAAAACCTATAAATTAAAAAAAAACCTTTCCTCAAAACAAAAGTGAATTATATTCCAAGAACATGATAAATTACACCTCTGGTCACGTTTTACAACCGTGATATGAGTGATATATATATATTTTTTTTTAAGGAGCAGTAAAACAATTTATAGTGAGAAATGTGATAGCGATTTGTGTACATATTAGCTTATGTAAGTTTTTTTCATATCAAACATTAATCACGGAATTTTACGTAAATCAGTTTAATTTATCTTATGGAAAATGTGGGTCGACATTAGTACTCTGTTGTTTATTATATGGTCAATCTCAAATTCCGTTGGTAAGCATTGAAAAATTATAATAAAATGGATGAAGGAACTTAAGACACTTGTTTACAAACTTAAAAAGTTTTTTAGATAACAAATTTCTGTAACCTACTATTGTCTTGTATTATCTCAGCGATTTTTAGGAAATAATTTCAAGATCTTTTTTAGGGTTTCTATGTTAAGAAATACACATTTTCCAGATCCAATTTTTTGTACATCAAATAATGAAAAACCAATAAAATCCTTTAAATCTTTGAAATATTTCTGAAATATTTTGAAACCGTTTAAAATCATTGCAATCTTTGAAATCTTTTTGAATTCTTTTGAAATATTCTAGATATTTTTTAAACTTTTTAAAATAATTTAAAATATTGGAAATCTATTGAAATCTGATGTACTGCACTCTTTTGGAAATCCCTGAAATCTTTATGAAATCTTTTGGAATCTTTGTGAAATTTTTAAAATATTTTAAAGTCTTAAAAATCTTAGAAATATTTGACATCCTGGAAATCTCTGAATTCTTTAAAATGGATGAAGTACTTGCAATCTTTTGAAATCTTTTAAAGCATTTGAAATTCTTGAAATATTTGAAATCCTTGAAATCCTTTGAAGTTCATGAAATGTTTGTGAAATCTGATAAATTTTTTCAAATCTTTATGAAATCATTATTAAACTAATAAAATATTTTACAATGAATCTGAAATCTTTGTTTTATAAAATCTTTTGAAATCATTGAAAATTTAAAAAATAAATAAATGAAGTATAAATTAATTGATAAATAATAAATTTAAATCTTTTTTTAATGTATCTGTCTTTGTTTGAAATCGTTTAAATCTTTTAAATTCTTGAAATCTTTGTGAAATATTTTAAAAGCTCAAAAATCTTCGCGAAATCTTCCTAAATATTTTTTAATTTGTTGAAATCTTTGAAAACTTTCTGAAATCTTCTGAAATCTTTGTGAAATTTTTTGAAGTTTTTATGGAATCATAATTAAATCTTTAAAATATCTTGAATATTCCATAAAATATTGTTTTTATGAAATATTTTGAAAGTGCTTGCGATCATTGAAAATTTTCGAAATAAATAAAGAAAATAAAAAATAGTTGAGTTTACAACTAAATAATTAATTGAAAAAAACTTCATTTCCAATAAAATATTTTAATATTCTACTAAACTTTTCAATTTTGAACAAATATATATTTTTATTTGAAATCTTAAACAGGTGAGTTCAACCAAAAAAGACCATTTTCATCAAAATACATTAATTTTCTATAAAATCGTTGAATTTTCAGCTTATAAACGATACGTTTATAATTAATAATAAAACAGTACAGTCTTCAGATTGAAAAATTGATATTGAACCAAAACAAAATATTTTCAAAAAAATGTTCAATTTTTATTAAAAGAGGTGAATTTCAAAAAATATTAATTTTTAATAAACAAGTTCGAGTTTCAAAAAATTATTTGAATTTTTAACTTGAAAAGAAGACTTTTTAACAAAATAGTTAAATTTTTAACCAAAAAGATGAATTTTCCAGCAAGAACACTAGTTTTGTCGAAAAAAAATTCGTTTCTTCAATGGTATCTATTTTAAATTAGGAATTTAATGATAATTTCAGAAAAATTTCATGACTTATAGATCAATTTGATGATATTTTTAAACATTTTTATTTTTAAAATGCATTATTGGGGAATCTGTCGATGTGAACATTCTTTTTATTTATGTCAGACTTTTCAATTGGGATCTTCATAGTAAGTTTAGCAACATTGACGATTAGTTGATAAATTTAATGGTTTTGTAAAAAGAATTTAACATAAAAAAACGAGCATAAAAAAACGAGCATCGAAAAAAACGAATTTTTCTTTCGTTAAATGCCTTATCTATGTATTTGTATATTAAATTTGTTTAAAAAAATCATAAGGTAAATAAACAAATTAGGCAATTTTTTTAAATCAGCATAAAGTTCCTAATTAAAATAGTGACATTAAAAAAAAATTCTGTCGAAAAAAGCGCGATTACGGCATTTATTTTGTAAATTTCTTTATATTATTAACAATAATAATCTCAAGAAGAAATGTCATCATCATATTCTTTTTATCAAAATTTTTATCCTCGGGATACGTCAAATAGAAAAATGGTCATTTGTTTCGTCAAATTTATTTATTTATTTATTTATAAATGAGTTGAAAGTCTAATTTAAAATCTAGCTCGAATGCTCTCTTAGAAAATTATAAGCTTTTTTTCAGATTTTTTTGGTTCAAATCGGTCGATATTTGTGGGCTGTACGTTATTTCGAACGAAAAAAGTCATTTTGTGCCCACTGCGTGACGGTCAGTGAGATTTCACTGGTTCACTCAGTGCACTTCCGTCACTGGTTTAAACAGTGACGTTCAACTAGTTAATCAGCACAAAGTCGAACCTAAGTCGTCTGGGGCTTTCCCACTTTCAAGCTAAAGATAGTGATTAGCGACATACGCGTCTCACACTATTGGTATATCTAGTAATGTTTTTTTAGGTGAGTGACTTACTGTTTCACCCAGTCGAAGTTGAAAAATGACTGGTTCGCCCAGTCAAAGCCGGAAAATGACATTCTTTATCCAGTTGAAGTCGGAAAATGACTGTTTTACCGGTGGTTATTCAAAATACTGATTCAACCAGTGAAAAACTCCCTGGTTCAGTTTGAAAACTCACTGTTTCAGTGTAAAATGACTAGTTCATCCAGTCAAAATCGGAACACGGCTGGTTCATCTATTCAAATTCAAAAAATGTCTGGTTCACTAGTGGTTATTAAAAATACTGATTTAAGCAGTAAAAAATTCACTGGTTCAACATAAAAATTGAATGGATCAATATATAGCATACGACTAGCATATACAGTAATGCTGTTTTAGTTGAAACACTTACTGATTCACTCAGTCAAAGTCGGAAAACGATTATTTCATCCAGTCGAATTAAAAAAATGACTGCTTCACTAGTGATTATTCAAAATACTGATTCAAGCAGTGAAAAATTCACTGGTTCATTTCGGAAATTCACTGGTTCAGTTCAAAAATTCACCGGTTCAGTGCATACCAGGCGACTGGTATATACAGTAATGCATTTTTAGTTGTGGTACTTAACGATTTATCCAGTAAAAATTGGAAAACAACTGGTTCATTTATTCGAAGTCGGAAATTGACGGTTTCATCATTGTATATTCAAAATACTAATTCAACCAGTGAAAAATTCAGTGGTGCAGTTTGAAAATTCATTAGTTCAGTATATACCAGACTTTAAAATTGACTTTAAAAGTAAAATTGAATAAAATTAAAATTAAAATTAATTCTTTAAAATACCGATTTAATCAATTAAAAACCTCACTGGTTTCGTTTGAAAATGCACTGCTTCAGAATATACCAGATGACTCTTATATACAGTCACGCTGTTTCAATTAAAGGAACTTACTGGTTCAACCAGCCAAAGTCGGAAAACGACTGGTTTATTCAGACGAATTCAGAAAATGACTGGTTCATTAGTGGTAATCCAAAATACTGATGCAAACAGTGAAAAATTTCCTGGTTCAGTTTGAAAAATTACTGGTTCAGTATATACCAGACAACTGGTATATACAGAAATGCTTTTTTGTTGAGGTAGTTAATGGTTCATCCAATCAAAATCGGAAAATGACTGGTTTACCAGTAGTTGTCAAATATACTGATGCAATCAGTGAAAAATTCCCTAGTTTAGTTTGAAAATTCACAGGTTCAGTATATACCAGACGAATGGCATATACAGTAACGCTGTTTTAATTGAGGCTCTTACGGGTCCACTGAGTGAAAGTCGGAAAACGACTGGTTCACCCAGTCAAAGTCGGAAAATGACTGATTCATCCAGTCGAAATAGAAGAATGACTGGTTCAAATGTAGTTCTTCAAAATACTGATTCAATCAGTAAAAACTTGACTTGTTAAACTTAAGAGAGAAAGTACTAAAATTAATCCAGTTTTATTTCTTCTTACAGAATTAACTTCACAAACCAGCGTTGTACCTGAAGATGCTTTTCTTACTCCTGATATTCATTTTCACCGAACTGCAAATGGTGCTTATCAGGCAATAACAGAAGATTTTCGTGTGGCCATAAAAAATGGTTATATCATTGGAGTATGTGTAGGTGATGTGGTTTTTCCAGCATATGATGGTGATCTGCAAATGGTGAAAGTACGCATACGTGGCAACCGTAATTTTCCAATAAACGAAAGACAATTTTGGGAACTCATTCATTTAAATGCACCTGTTCATATTTATCATGCCAGATGCAAACAAAGTTAATTCCAGTTGAAAAAATGTAATCGCAATGTTCTGAAGAGACAATAAACAGTTCAATTATAAAAATAAACGTTGGTAATCGATTTCTTATGCAACAAAATTAATCAAATAACACATTTTTAATTTATAAAATTAGGAAAAGGAATTGCACATTGTACTCTGCTGAATAAGCAATATTTTAGCAAGTTAGCTATGAAATATTCTCAATTTTTACAGATTTTTGAAAATTAGAAAGTTTGAGCTAAAACATTTTTAATAATAATTTTCAGAAGCAAAAGAGATTGTTTCAAAAATTTATTTTCAAAAGACATGTTATTTATTTTCAGGAGATTTATAAAAAAAAAGTCTTCTCTATAAATTCTCAAAATTTTAGAATTATTTAATGTTTTTTTGTGTTTTTCAAAACTATTAAGCTTAATTACAATTTTTAACTTTGTTTGTTGTTTGTTTTAGAGGATCTACAACAGGATGTCTACACAAATTATGAAAAAAAACTTCCGATCAATTCCAAGTTTTTCCATGTCTCAATTTTTGTACAGGAATAGTTGGACAAATTATGTTATAAAATTATATTACTAAAAACATAATTATTCACTTCTTAAATTTGTCTATATAGTTCATTTTAACAAAATTAATTAATTTTCAACCAAATAGTTAATTTTTTAAACTAAGGAGAGCAATTTTCAACCGAAAATGAAACAGTTTAAATTTTCAATTAAAAAATTAATTTTATAGCAAACAAAGTACAAATTTTGAAGCAAATAAATGTAAGAATCTTCAAGCTGAATAGTTAAATCTTCAAACAAAAAGATGGATTTTTGACCAAAAATATTAATTGCTACCAAAAGAGGAATTTAAAAAAATACATGAATTTTCAATAAAAAAAGATCAGTTAAAATAAATAAATTTTCAATTGAAATGATCAATTTTCAACCAAGACGATTGAGTTTCTACTATAAAAGACGAATTTTCAACTAAAAAATATAATTATTTAACGCAAAATTGAATACTTAATTTTTAAGTTAAAGAAAATTAATGTTCAACCAAAGGTATGAATTTTTATATAAAATGATGAAATATTTAACTAGAATAATTAAACATTAACAAAAAAGCTCTTTTTTCATCCGAACAAATGAATTTTCAAAGAAAATTATGAATCATCAACAAAAAAGATAAATTCTAAACGAAAAATGTAGTATTTTTCAATTTTTCAATCAGAAGAGAGAAAAATTGCAGAAAAAAAATTTTCAACAAAATATATAATTAGATTAATATAAAGCTACTTGTAAAAATAAATAATCATTGTTATTAAATTTTATATTGCAATATTTTTATATTGCCAAAAACAAATTTCTTTTTCTAAGTGGATATTTGAAAAAAGAAATTTTTTCTGCTAATTTAATTAAAAAATAGAAATAATTTGATAACTTTGTTTGAAATCTTTTTTTTTATGTTTGAACGAACGTTCATGTTACTGGATACACTATTTTATTATTATCCTGAAGGAGTAATAAATTGAAAGTTTCAGCACCAAAAATATTATTTGATTAGTTATTTCTAAAAATTTGTATTGTTTATTTACATGTAGAAACATAATTTACAATCTTTTTTTCGTAAAAATTAAAACTTTTATTGTTTTGGATTTTTTAAATGCGGAAAAATTATTTATTCTCCTTTTGCATGCATTGATTTATAATAAAACTTTATGAATTTAAAAAAATTGAGTAAAATCTTAGGATTGCGTAATCTGCACAACCTTCAAAGTCTGCGATTGAAAAATAATTGATTTTATATTTTTTCTTTGAGCAGATTTTATATTTTTTAATTGCAAAATTTTTTTCCATTATTTACTAATTCATTAAAAAATATTGTTTTCTGTTTAAGGAACATAGTTGTTTAAAGAAATAGTTTAAATGTTAAAAATTAAATATTGTAGCATTTTAGTGATGAACTATTCTCAATTTTCGTAAATTAAAAAAAAACTAGAAAGTTGCAGCTAAAAAAATTTAAGTTTTTTGCACCGAGAAGATTTAAACAAATTTTAGGTAGATATTTAAAAACAATAAATTACAAAATCAATTGAAACATCTGAAAATAACGTCCGAAGTTATTTTGGAATTTTTGAAACGAAAAATCAAACCCATTGACAATTGGAATACATTTTAGAAGAAAAACCTAAGCGTAAATAATACAAAAACAATCAAGGTATTAAAAAAAGTTATTATATTCATTTTCAAATGTGTTTAATTTTCTTTCGCTTTCGGAAAAACTCATATTCAGTCGATTTTTTATTTCTGATAAATCAAGTTAAAGAAAATATTTTCAAATTGATAACAAAATAATTCTAAGCTTGAAGTGATTTCTTGAAAATTCAACTCTTTTGAAATTAATATTCGTGAATTTTCGAATTTTATTTTTCGGGATTTTTTCAATTCGGGAATTTTTTTATTAAAAAATTTAATTTTTCGGTAATTTTATTATTCAGGAATTTTCCAATTCGGATGTTTTTTTCTTCGGAAATTTTATTATTCGTAAATTTTCCAATTCGGAAATCTTATTATTCGGGAAATTATCAATACGAAAATTTTATTATTCGGGAATTTCGTTGTTCAGGAATTTTCCAATTCGGAAGTTTTGTTATTCGGGAATTTTATTATTCGGACATTTTATTATTCGTGAATTTTCCAATTCTGGAATTTTTTATGCGGGATTTTTCCAATTCGGGAGTTTCATTATTCGGACATTTTATTATTCGTGAATTTTACAATTAGGAAATTTTATTATTTGAGAATTTAACAATTTGTAAATTTTATTATTCGGGAATTCTCGAATTTTGCATTTGATTATTTGAAAATTTCATTATTCGGGAAGTTTCCAATATAGAAATTTTATTTTTCGGGAATTTAACAATTCGGAAATTTTATTATTTAGAAATTTCGTTATTCGAGCATTTCATTATTCGGGGATTTTCCAATTCGGAAATCTCATTATGCGGGAAATTAAAAATACGAAAATTTTACTTTCCGGGAATTTCATTATTCAGGAATTTTCTCATTCGAGAATTTTCTTATTCGGATATTTTATTACAAATAAATTTTCGAATTGTGAAATTTTATTTTTCGAGATTTTTTCATTTCCGATGTTTTGTTCTTCGGGAAGTTTATTATTCTTGAATTTTCCAATTAGAAAATTTTATTATTCGGGAATTTATAAC
The DNA here is from genome assembly GCF_010883055.1 of Belonocnema kinseyi. NCBI lineage: Eukaryota > Metazoa > Arthropoda > Insecta > Hymenoptera > Cynipidae > Belonocnema > Belonocnema kinseyi. Next base: position 133,031,408 of record NC_046665.1, read on the forward strand.
TCAGAAATTTTATTATTCGGGAAGTTTCCAATATGGAAATTGGATTTTTCGGGAATTTAACAATTCGTAAATTTTCTAATTCGGGAAATTAACAATGCAAAAATTTTATTATTGCGGAATTTCATTATTCAGGAATTTTCAAATTCGGAAGTTTTGTTATTTGGGAATTTTATTATTCGGACATTTTATTATTCATGAATTTTCGAATTCTGGAGTTTTATTTTTCGGGATTTTTTTAATTCGGGCATTTAATCATTCCAAAATTTGATTTTTCGAGAATTTCTTTTTTCGTAAATTTTCCAGTTCGAAAATTTCATTATGCGGGAAATTACCAATACGAAAATTTTACTTTCCGGGAATTTCATTATCCATGAATTTTCTTATTCGGTTATTTTATTACTCATAAATTTTCGAATTCTGAAATTTTATTTTTCGAGATTTTTTCATGTCTGATGTTTCGTTCTTCGGGAATTTTATTATTCGTGAATTTTCCAATTAGAAAATTTAATTATTTGGGAATTTATAACTCAGAAATTTCAATATTCGGGAAGTTTCCAATATGGAAATTAGATTTTTCGGGAATTTAACAATTCGTAAATTTTCTAATTCGGGAAATTAACAATGCAAAAATTTTATTATTGCGGAATTTCATTATTCAGGAAATTTCAAATTCGGAAGTTTTGTTATTTGGGAATTTTATTATTCGGACATTTTATTATTCATGAATTTTCGAATTCTGGATTTTTATTTTTCGGGATTTTCTTAATTCGGGCATTTAATCATTCCAAAATTTGATTTTTCGAGAATTTCTTTATTCGTGAATTTTCCAATTCCTATGTTTTGTTGATCGGAAATTTTATTATTCGTACATTTTATTATTCGTAAATTTTCCAGTTCGGAAATCTCAGTATGCGGGAAATTAACAATACGAAAATTTTACTTTCCGGGAAATTCATTATTCAGGAATTTTCTTATTCGGTTATTTTATTACTCATAAATTTTCGAATTCTGAAATTTTATTTTTCGAGATTTTTTCATGTCCGATGTTTTGTTCTTCGGGAATTTTATTATTCGGGAATTTATAACTCAGAAATTTCATTATTCGGGAATTTCATTATTCAGGAATTTTCAAATTCGGAAGTTTTGTTATTTGGGAATTTTATTATTCGGACATTTTATTATTCATGAATTTTCGAATTCTGGATTTTTATTTTTCGGGATTTTCTTAATTCGGGCATTTAATTATTCCAAAATTTGATTTTTCGAGAATTTCTTTATTCGTGAATTTTCCAATTCGGATGTTTTGTTCATCGGGAATTTTATTATTCGTACATTTTATTATTCGTAAATTTTCCAGTTCGGAAATCTCATTATGCGGGAAATTACCAATACGAAAATTTTACTTTCCGGGAAATTCATTATTTAGGAATTGTCTTATTCGGTTATTTTATTACTCATAAATTTTCGAATTCTGAAATTTTATTTTTCGAGATTTTTTCATGTCTGATGTTTTTTTCTTCGGGAATTTTATTATTCGTGAATTTTCCAATTAGAAAATTTAATTATTTGGGAATTTATAACTCAGAAATTTCAATATTCGGGAAGTTTCCAATATGGAAATTGGATTTTTCGGGAATTTAACAATTCGTAAATTTTCTTATTCGTAAATTTTCTAATTCGGGAAATTAACAATGCAAAAATTTTATTATTACGGAATTTCATTATTCAGGAATTTTCAAATTCGGAAGTTTTGTTACTTGGGAATTTTATCATACGGACATTTTATTATTCATGAATTTTCGAATTCTGGATTTTTATTTTTCGGGATTTTTTTAATTCGGGCATTTAATCATTCCAAAATTTGATTTTTCGAGAATTTCTTTATTCGTGAATTTTCCAATTCGTATGTTTTGTTGATCGGAAATTTTATTATTCGTACATTTTATTATTCGTAAATTTTCCAGTTCGGAAATCTCAGTATGCGGGAAATTAACAATACGAAAATTTTACTTTCCGGGAAATTCATTATTTAGGAATTGTCTTATTCGGTTATTTTATTACTCATAAATTTTCGAATTCTGAAATTTTATTTTTCGAGATTTTTTCATGTCCGATGTTTTGTTCTTCGGGAATTTCATTATTCTTGAATTTTCCAATTAGAAAATTTTATTATTCGGGAATTTATAACTCAGAAATTTTATTATTCGAGAATTTTCCAGTGTCCTGAATTTTATTTTTCGAGATTTTGTTGTTTGTAATAGATAATCATGGTCACCATAAAAGTTCAAGTTTGTTTTTTGTTGATTGTCTCGATCAAGTTATGTTCTCTTGAATCTTATCTGCGTGTATGTTTGACTTTTGTTTGCCACCAATAAATTGTTTTTTAATTTAATTAATTTTAACATTTTATTCGTCGAAAGATTCTGCTGAATCATATTTGACTCGTCTTTTTTTTTTATTACGTATCGTATGTTTTTGACATTACCTCATCTTGCATGACGGAAGCGAGATAAAGACGGATATTTTTCTTCTGATTAAAAATTTATGACACTGTATTTTGCATGCTTTATTACGCACTTTATTCCAGTATAAATCAATCCTCTTCCAGAATGTTTACTAGATACCCTGTTCAAAAAAATTGTCGCATAAGTCAATTTCTGTTGTTCTTAAGAGAATGAAGAAAATAATTGGTACCACACTCTGCACTTTAAAATTAGCTGTTTTTTTCATTTA
>NC_046665.1:133034240-133056552 GCF_010883055.1 Belonocnema kinseyi
TATTAAAAATAATTTTTCTATAAAAAATAATAATTATTAATAATAGCTGCTTGTATAATAACTAAAAATATTTTTAATAGGATTTTTGAAATATAAATTTTGAAATTATTCATATTAAAAATCTTTCTTCTCACAAGTTTTGCAAAATGACAATAAACCTATTTGTTGATATTTTTTAAAAATGATACAGAATTAGGAAAATTACTTTTGGTTAATTGGAATTTCCATTGCAGATGAAATTTCTTTATTTCTTTAATTGTTGTCAATACATTAATTTATTTCACAGGTTTAATTAGATTTATTAAATCTATCGCATACTTTACAAAAGTTTTCACATAAATTACGTAAATTATATTTGGGGGTTGTTAAACAATTTTTCTATTGTATCTCACATGGGGGTGTAAATTGTTAAAGCCAATTCTTACATATGATATTTTTAATTCTGAGAATTACTAAAAACAAATGGAAAATTTTATTTATAAATATAAATAATCTTTTTAAACAGGTTTTTGTCACCTATTATTTTGTAGGTATAATTTCTATCTCTCTAACTTATTATTTAATAAACTTTAATATCTATTTAAAGTATTATTCTTTAGTAAATGAATCATCGAAATTCCTATTAATCGCAGGGTCTTTATATTTTATCCCGTTTTTCCAGAATTCAAAATTCAACTTGAAAGTTCTTTTTTTGTCGGTTAAAGACTCTACTCTTATATTTCAGGTTAGAAATAAAACCTTTTCTGTTCAACATTGTATTATTTAGTTTAAAACTCAATTACTTTTTTAAAAATTCAGCAATTTTATTAAAAAGTCATCGTTCTTACATGGGACTTTGTCGTGACCAACAAATTTTTTGTAGTTGAAAATTCACATTCTAGGTTAAAAAATGTATCTTCTTCAGCTGAAAATTTAACTATTTTTTTATTTATATATTTTGTAAGAAATAAGTTTTTTCATTGTTTAAATTTAATTGGTTTTAATTTAAAATACATTTTTTTAGTTGAAATATCAACTATTACATTTTTGGTTAAAAAAAGAATCTTTTTAAGTCGAAAGTTCAACTCATTGGCTAACAGGTTAAAAATTGAATTGCTTCATTGAAAATTCAACTTTCTTGTAGAAAATTCATTTCTTGAAAATTGAAGAATTAGGTAGAAAAATCAATTTTTTTCAAAAAATTAACTGTTTTGTAGAAAAATATGTTTGTATTGAAAATAATTTTTTTTAAAAATTAAACTATTAAATTTTTGGTTTTAAAACAAATATTTTTTAGTTTTGAAAATGAACTATTTGATGAAAAACAAATAACAATTTTATTCTTAAAATATCAACTATTAGATTCTTTGCTCAAAATTTATCTTTTTAGGTCTTTAATTCAGGTAATTGTCTAACAGTTCAACTGCTTTCTAAAAAATTATTTGTTTTTGTTGAAGATTCATAATTTTAGTGGAAAGTTAATCTCTAGTTGAAAATGAACCACTCTGATAAAAAATTTTTTTGTTAAATATTAATTTTTTAAGCGAAAATTTAATTAGTTGCTTAGAAATTCAACTTTTTTGTAAAAAAATCGTAGGTTTGTCTTCAAAATTTAAAAACTAGGTAAAAAATTCAACAGTTTTGTAGAAAATAATTTTTTCATTAAAAATAATTTTGTTCTAAAAGAAAATTTAACTTTTCCATTTTTGGTTAATAACTGAATAACTGATCTCTTTAGTTTTAAAATTCAACTATTTAAATGAAAATTGATGTAATTTATTGAAAATTAAAATAATTGGTTAACAATGTATTGGTTTTCTTGAGAATTCGTCTTTTTTAGTAGAAAATTCGTTTTTCTTGTTGTTACCAATTATTTTTTGTTTTTGGTAAATAATTATGTTTTCAACTGAAAATTTTATTATTTGAATAAAAATTCATCTGGTTGGTTAAAAATAAACGTTGAAAATTATTCGTTTTAGATTGAAAATTATTATTTTTTTTTATATAACTAACCACGCAATTTTTGGTTGACAATTTTTTTAGTTTTCAACTTCAACGATTTGGTTGGAAATTGATGTAATTTATTAAAAATTAATTTTTTAATTGAACTGTGGGGTACCTGTGGAGTTCCATAAGAAGGGAAAGAAGCGAAGCTTGCTAAAAAAAGAACATACACACATTCAGCCTCGCTTCCTCCTCTGGGAATTGAACCCGCGCCGTAGCTACCAAGGCTGCCGTGTTGGAACATAAGAAAATCGCGATACCATCTGAGTCACGATGACTCCCTAGTTTTGATCATTTTTAGAGTGAAAATTGTTCATTTTTGGTGATAATTTTTTTTAAATTATTGATCTGCAGCAGGCTAGAGAAAGATTATTAGTTGAATTATAACTACTTTCTACTATAAAAAATCCAATAATTTTATTTATTTTAAATGCATTTTTATATTGCTTTTCAGTTACCTAATTTCACTCAGAATGCAGTACATATTTAAAAATTAATTTATAATGATGAATGAGATAACGACTTGCTTACTTATTTTCTGATGAAATTTTTTTCATAATATTCATTGTTAACGAAAGTTTCCATAATTTATTTTACTTAATTCATCAAAAAAATTCATCAAAATTTTGTAAGCTTTTTTTCAATTAGATATTTATGAAAAAACGAATTATCATTCAATATTTCCTTCCCTTTTCATTTTTCTACTTAAATGCGAAGTAAATTAATAGAAGCCAATAAAAAAATTCAACTGTTTTTGGTTTAAAGTTCATTCTCCTAAGTTAAAAATTCTACTTTTAAATATTTGGTTGAGAATTTATTTGTTTGGTTAAACAGTTTATTATCTGTATGAAAATTCAACACTTTTTTAAATTAAAAATTCATCGGTTTTTGTAGAAATTTCACATTTTTTTATTCAAAATGCCACTCTCTGACTTATAATTAATCTATTTCGGTCTAAAGTTTAATAGCTTTATAGCGAATTCAATAATTTCATAGAAATTTCAAATATTGGGTAGAAAATTTAACTACCTGCTCGAAAATTCAACTAATGTTTTAAAAATAGTTTAAGTTTCATAATTTTAGTTAAAAATTAATTTTTTTGCTTACAACAGTAACTTTTTTTTAACTGAAAATTTAACAATTTCACTGCCTTGGTTAAAAATTGAACGGTTTAGTTAAATATTTAGGTATGTTTCTAAAATTCGTATTTTTCATAACAAATTAAGTTATTAAGCTTAAAAATCTTTTTGTGAAAATTTAGTTTTTTCAATTGAAAATTTAAATACTCGGTTGATAATTGAACTTTTCGGTTTAAAATCCACTTTTTGTTAAAAATTCTTATTTAGGGTAGAAAATGTATCTCCTTTTGTAGAAATTTCACCCTTTTCAGTTCAAAATTACTCTGCCTGATTTAAAATTAATCTATTTCGGTTGGAAATAAACTTTTTCTTGAAAATTCTTATTTTCGGTTGAAAATTCAATTTTGTAACAGAAAATTCAACTATTTAGTCAATAGTTGAACTACTTAATTGAAAATGTATATCTAGTTAAAAAGTATTTTCTTTTAAATAAAAACAAATTTTGAAACTAAAAAAGTTAACGATTTTAGTCTCTTAGTTAAAAATTTTGACTGATTGATTTAAAATTAATTTATTTTAGTTGAGGGTTTAAGTATTTTCTTGTTAAAAAATCGTCTTTATGGATTGAAAATTCAACACCTTGGTTGAAAGTTGAACTATTACAAATTTTTTTTAAGATTAATGAAATTAAAATGTAATTTGAAAATTAACTTTGTTTTTGAAAATTCATTTATTTTTGTAGAAATTTCATTCTTTTTGGTTCAAAATGTCACTGTCTGCTCGAAAATGAATCTATTTTGGTTGAAAATGAAAATTTTTTTTTAATTCACATTTTCAGGTCTAAAACTCAATTGGTTAATAGAAAAATTAACAATTTAATAGCAAATTTAACTACTTCGTTAAAAAATCATTTCTTTGGTGAAAAATTTAAATATTTTAGGGAAAATTTTTTTAAATTGAAAAATAATTTTTTAATTAAAAATGCAACTATTCCAATCTTTTAGTATAAAATTGAAAAATTTGTTGAGAATTTAGGTATTTTCTTGAAAATTATCTTTTAGATGATAAGTAAATTTTTAATTGTTGCAAATGTAACTATTTGGTTGAAAATGCCTTTTTTATTGAAAACTAATTTTTTACTGAAAATTTAACTATTCCAGTCTCTCAGTTTAAAATTATAATATTTGGATAAAAATGGCTGTATTTGCTGTTGTTGACAGTTCGTGTTTTTTTGGTAAACCTTTTATATCTTAAAAAATGAAACTGGTGGAAAACTCGTCTGTATTAGTCGAGGATTTAAGTATTTTGTTTAATGAGCACATTTTCAGATTGAAAATTCAAATGGTTTTTGGAAAAATCAACAATTTGGTAGGAAATTCAACCGTTAAGTCGAAAGTAGAACTATTTTGTTAAAAATTAATTTTTTTAGTTGATGATTCATAGTTTTAGTTAACAAACAATTTCTTTGGTTAAAAGTATAACTGTTTTATAGAAGTCTTTTTTCATTTAAAAATAATTTCTCAACTTAAAAATTAACTATTCCAGTCTCTTAGATTAAAATTGAAATATTCGTTTAAAAATATATATATTTTCCGTCTTTCTCTAAAATAAATCATTTTTTTGAAAATCAAACTGTTTAGTTTAAAATTAATTGGATTTGGTTGAGAATTCAAGTATTATCTTGAAATCTAACATTTTTCGGGTTTGAAAATTTAACTAATTTGTCGAAATTTCAACAATTTGGTCGAAAGTTGAACTACTTTGTTGAAAATTCATTTTTTGGTTGAAAATTCATTCAAAATTGATCTTCTTGGTCAATATTTGAACTAATTTACTGACTTTTTTTACTTTGTTCAAATTTAATTTTTGAAACTGAAAATTTAATTATTGGGTTAAAAAATGATTTTTTTAAATTAGAAATTCATATTTTCGGATAGAAAAATAATATCCTTTGATAGAAATTTGATACTTTTTATTAAACCTGTACCTATTTGGTTGAAAATAATCTATTTTGGTAGATGATTTAACTATTTTTTTTGTTAAAAATTTATATTTCTTGTTTCAGAAAACTGTTTTTTCATTTTAAATAAAAATATTTTCAAGTTTAAAATATCTACTATTTCATAGTTTGTTGAAAATGAATATTTTTTTGATGAAAATTAAAGTAGGTACTTGGTAGCATGTTGAACCGCTTGGTTCAACTATTGCTGTTGTAGATTCATGATTTTGATTGAAAAATCAACTACTATGTTTAAAAAATATATTTGATAACAATTGCGCATGATGGGGGCGGGCGGGGGGTCAAAACTTATTTTATTTTTAAGTATTCAATTTTGAGTAATTTTAAGTAGCTTTAAGTATTAAAATTAATCCATTTCTATTTTTTTATAGAATTAACTTTACAAACCAAACTTTTTCCTCTGGAACCATATCTGCATCCTGATATTCATTATTATCGAAATGGAAGTGGTGGATTACAACCAATAAATGGAGTTTTTTCTGTAGTAGTATCCAATGGCTATATAATTGGTGTATTCGATAATGGTGCAATTTATCCAGCAATTGATCGTAATCTGAAAATGGTGAAAGTACGCGTAGGCAGCAACCACAATATTCCAATAAGCCTGAAAGAATATCAAGAACTTGTACTTTATTTAAACGAACGGAATTTATATCTTCACCTTGCTAAACGTGTAGACCCGATTCATTCAAGCCAAGGAAATGTAATTGAAAATTCTAAAATGTATTCAAATACTTCATTCTAAAATTAAAGTTTTGCTTCGATTGTAGACTATAGAATTAATTAGCGAATAAATTTAAAATAGAAAAAAATAATAAAAGAAAGTCCTGTACTCTCTAGGAAATTTGGATTAATTACAAAAAAAGATCTATTGAAATTTCCAATACAGTCTAGGAAAATATGCCAAGTTCCGCGAGGAAAGGGACCTTAGGCTTAAAAAATCGATTTTCAGATTTTTGATGACATTGATGGTTTCAAATTCGCTCTTTCATATTGAAAAATAAATAAATTTTTACCCGCAAAATTGGATTTGTTATTTAGCTGCAAAGTGAGAAGTGAATCGCCTATTTCGACGCGTAAGGTGGGCCCGAGAATTCTAGCCCCACCACTCTACACATCTTTCTGATTCGTGTTCGTGTGAGTCAAAAGTTCGTCTGACTCGCTGAACGCCGAGCGAAATGATTTATTCGTAAGTGGAGGGGATGAATTTCGGAGATTGTCCCCACTCGCTGAGTGTTCGAATGCGGCTGTTTCTGCAATCGCTTCTACCGAAAAATTTGCCTGTTAACCCTAATGTTGTTTTCCTTGGGGAATGTCACATCTGAAGGTGTGAAATATAAAATATAAAATAAAATAAAATAAAATATTTATGATAATCAACCGTACGTGCAGTTTATAGCGAAATACAAGCATGGTATCCATGACAGTTCAAGTTTGTTGTTCGTCTTCATCACGGCATGTTCTCTTGAATCTTATCTCCATGTAATTTTGACTTTTGTTTGCTACTAATAAATTGCGTCTTAATTAGTGAGTTGTCTTATCCGAAATTGGCTTCCTAGGTCCTTATTTACTCTATAGGTTATGGGCCCAGATTTGTTGGAAAGACAGATGTGATTTGTGAAAAATAATAATCTGCAAAAGCAATTTTTTAGAGGGACGCGTCTACTTGTGAAATAGTTGCCAAAATTAATACGACGCGCTCGGTACGTGAACGCACTAGGTAAAGAAAATTATGACACGTGAAAGTGCAACTAAATTTTTTGCTAATAAGTAATGAGATCTGGAAGTACGTGAATAATACTACACAGCAACCAGCACTGGGCGTACAGGGCAGTGAGATAGCAATGGTGTAGGACAAGGCTGATCTCAAAGCTCAATCCGAATAAGTCCTGTCCATCCATCCCTTCGAAATAAAACCAATTAAGGGTTATATTGCGTCGCGATAAATTTGGCTGAAGCTAGAATTCATTTATCCATCAAAAGGACCAGATAGGAAGACCACGCTTCTTAAACAATTGATTTTCCATAGAATGTAGGAAGGCGACGATGTATGCGATCATATAGACAAAATCCTCTATCCAGTAGACAAGTTGCAGGAAATGGAGATTGCTATTAATCAGGATCTCCTAACAATCTTACTTCTTTACAGATTACCTCAAGCATTTGAAAATTTTTATATCTGTATACATCGAGTCGCGAGGTGAGCTTCCTGCACCAGACGTGCTAAAAATGAAAATCATTGAAGAATCGGACGCTCGGAAAAATGAAATGTGCGAAAATGTCGAGAACTCCATTACAGTGAATAGTTGGGGGCAAGATACCAAGCCAATAAGAAACCCTGAAAATTGCAGGCTGAGGGCAGTTGAAAATGGTCTAAAAATTCATCAGTTGGACATCATCACCGCATACTCAAATGGAAGAATTCAAGAAGAAATTTACATTATTTTTTTTTGAATCAGGTGTCAAATTATGGAACAATATTCTAGCCTTGACTTTACCATAGCATTATAAAGCATAATTATAGCGAAAATGTCACTAAAAAGTTTACTAGATCGAATTATAAAGCCCAGCACCCTCGAGACAGATGATACCATATCTTGAATCTGATCTGTAAATAGAAGGTTGGGGTTGTATAATAGATTTATGATGCGGATAGAGAAAACCCTTTTCAATGGGGTTAATATCAATATTATATTCATGAAAAATTGGGCTGGCTGATCTTGAAAATATCATGAAACGACATTTTTAAATATTAAGGGGCAATTTATTTTTATTACGTCATTGTCAAAGGTGATCTATGTCAGACTGTAGGGCCTCGTGGTCCAGCTGGCTCATTATAGTTCTAAAACACTTCAAATCATCAGCGTATTTCAGGATATTAAAATTTATTATGAGTTTAACATCATGCAATCATCATCGTGTAATGCAAAGTTTTTGATGAACAGCCCCTGTACATTACATAGTTAGCCTTATTTTGTAAAGCATCGTTTACATATTGTGTAAGGCACATACGGTTGTTGGACAAGACCTCCAGCGAACGTAACCATGTTGTTTATCATCAAGGACGGGTTTAAAATTTGAAAGGATGAAGGGGACTATAAAAAATTGAAAAACATTTGCAAAGATGAAATTATGTCCACAGGATGATTGTTGGCTATATCCGACTTGTCACCAGGCTTAAATACAGGAAAAATCTTAGCATAGTTCCAAGCAACAGGAAACAACCCTGTTTTAAAAGAGATGTTAAATATGATGCCAGTGGTACGGAAAACACAGTAGTACAATCTTTGACAAAAAACTACGGGTTTGTTCAATGCCTGCTGTGTTTAAAGCTTTGAGAGTCTTAGCTGCAGCTTTTACATCATTAATTGATATGGAGAAGGAGTTTCTAGTGTGAAAATAGAAGAAAAGGAAGATATGGGGCGCCTATATGAGACATTGTGTAAAACAACAGTAGTTAAATGAGATACGTATCACGCTACCAGAGACCTTATCAGCCAGATTTATACAAAGATGTTTCAATTCAAGTAGCTGAGAAGCCGAAGCTGAAGGAGAAGGACACGAAGGAACTTTAGACAAAAACCATCAGGATGCTGAAATAATTGAAGAAAGGAGAAGTTTGTCTCCTAAGAAAAGCTTTGCACGTATTACAAGCTGGACAAAAGTGGCATGAGAGGTTTGACGCAGAGCTTTAAAAATGAGGAATGCAGCCTCTCAACCCAGAACCCTACGTATACATTGCCAAGAGTGGTTCTGATTTTATGATACTGGCAGTTTATGTCAACGAACTGATGTTGGTCTCAAAATAATCTTCAGTGGATTGCTGAAATAAAAGAAACATTGAGGCTTTCATTTGATGTCAAAGACAAGTATAGAATTTAAGTTTCTCAAAGAAACTAAGCCGAGGAAATGTAAAGGTGTTTTGGGATGGAAAAAGCAAAGCTAGTCGCAACGCTCCTGGATACGAATACATAACTAAAAAGGCCTGCATTTTGCAGCGAAGAAGATATGAAGCGCAGTATCTCTTTCGAGTACTAATTGGCTCCTTGATGTACTTGGCTGTAGAAACTCGTTCGGATATTGCTTTTGCTGTCAACTCACTGAGTCAGCATAACACTTATTACACTAAGGCACACTGGTTGCAGCCAAAAGAATAATGAGTTAGGTAAAAGTAACTCGAAACTACGGAATTACGTTAATTAAAACAGGAATTGAACTGCAAGATTTGGTAGATGCAGAAAAACTATAGACGTTCGTATACAGGCTACATCTTAATTTATGGTGGAGCAGCGATATGCTAGGAAGCCAGAAAGCAGCGTACAGTTGCTCTCTCAAGCACAGAGGCTGAAAATATTGGTCTGACTGCAGCAGTAAAGAAAGTTCTTCTCCTTTAAAGATTTCTGGAAGAGGTTTAGAGTTCAAATGGATGAACTGACTCCTATTTGAAACGACAATCAAGGAACCCAGATCAATCATCATTTTGTTCGAGATGTCTTAGAAGACGGAAACATCAAGGACAGTTACCTACTAACTGGGAAGGTGGTGGCTGATATGCTAACAATAGGACTTAGATGTCCTAAGCATCAGGAGCATATCGCAAGGACGGGAGTTGGACTTTTATAGATTGTAAATATTATGAACGCACGTTTAAGGGGAAGTGTTGAAATAACTCATATGTGATGATCAACCTACGTAGAGTTTATAATGATAGATAACCATCTTAACCATGACAGTTCAAGTTTGTCGTTTGTTGTTTTTTTTCGATCACGGAATGTTCTCTTGAATCTTATCTCCGTTTATTTTTCACTTTGGTTTGTTACGAATGAATTGTTTCTTAATTAATCAATTGTCTGATCAGAAATCAGTCTCCTAGGTCCCTGTTCTATCAATAGATTTTTCAGTTTTCCCATTTTATTCATCAAGAGATTCTGGTGAATTCTATTTGAATCGTTTTCTTTTATGGATCATGAACCAGAAGGTCAAAAAAATTATTTGAATAGATTGAGTGACAAAGTTTCTGAATCGTATCTTTTTTATGTTACCTCATCTTGCACGAGAGCAGCGAGATAAAGGCGGATATTTTTTTTCCAATTAAAACTTTATGGCACTGTGTTTTGCATGTTTTATTACACCCTTTATTTCAGCAGAAAACAATCATCTTGTATAATCTTTACTAGATACAGTGCCCAACAAAATTGTTGCATAAGTTAGTTTCTGTAGTCTATCAGACAATGAAGAAAATAATTGGTACCACATTTTGCACTTTACAATTAGTAGTTTTATTCAATTATATTGGTAAATATAATAATGTATCTAAGTATTTTTATAAACACTTTTAAGTGTCATATAATTAGGAAAATTACGTTTTTCAACTCGAAATTTCTTTTGCAGATGAAAATTCTTTATTTCTTAACTTGTTGTCAAAAATTTTTTTTTAGATTTGATTAGATTTATTGAATTCAGTGCATGCTTGAGAAAAGTTTTTGCATAAATACGAAAATTATATAAAAAGACGTTTGTCAGCTATTGTTTTATAGGCATAATTTCTAGCGTCATAACTTAATATTTAAAAACTATTAAAAATGAACTTCAATATTTATTTAAACTATTATTTTTTAGTAAATAAATTATCGAAATTCCTATTTTTTCCATTGTCGTTATTTTTTCTTCCGATTTTCCAGAATTAAAAATTTAAATTGAAAGTTAATTTTTTCAGTTAGAAACTCTTATTTTTTAATTTTGGTTTAAGAATTTGTATTTTTTGATGCAAATTGTATTATTCTGTTCAAAATTTAATTATTTTTTTGAAAGTTTAACAATTTTGTTAAAAAGTCATCCTTTCTAGTTGAAAATGTGCCTCAACCAAAAACTTTTTTTTTAACTTAACTATTTTGTTGTATATCTTTCCTATTTGTTTTAAAATTCATCTCTTTTTGTAGAAAGTTCAGCTTTTCTAATTAAAAATGCAACTGTGTGATTAAGAATTACCTTTTTTGTTAAAAACTCATATTGTCGGCTTAACAATTTATCTTTTGTATTTAAAAATTCCGCCACATATTTTTTTAGTTATGTATTTTGTAGAAAATTAGTTTTATTTATTTAAATTCAACCGGTTTTAATTCAAAATCGATTTTTTTGGTTAATATAACAACTATTACATTTTTTGTTAAAAATCAATCTTTTTAGTTCAAAAATTCAACTCAAAAGCTATAATTGAACTGCATTCTTAAAAATAAATTTTTTGCTGATGATTCATTATTTCAGTGGAAAATCTATCTCTTTGGTTGAACATTAAACTACTTAGATCCATTTTTTTCTGGAAATTAATTTTTTGTTGTTGAAAACGTCATTTCTTGGTCGGAAAAGTTCAAGATTTCTTTAAAAAAATCGTATCTTTTTCTTCAAAATTCAACAAATAAGTAAAAAATTCAACTTTTTTTTCAAAAAAATCAACATTTTTGTAAAAAATTATTCTTTTTTTTCAATTTTTTTTTAATAGAAAATTTAACTATTCTATTTTTGGTTAATAACTGATCTTTTTTAGTATCGAAATTCCACTATATGGTTCAAAATTGACATTATTTGATGAAAATGCGTCTGTTTGTAGAAAATAATTCTCTTTGGCACAAAATTATTATTTGTTTTTGAAAATGTAATTTCTTGTTTAAAAAATAAATTTTTTCTTAGAAAATTTGTCCGTTTGTCTCTAAATTTCCATAATTAGGTAGAAAATTCAACAATCAGGTCAAAAGGCAACTACTCTGTAAAAAATTACTTTTATTTTATTTAAAATTATTTTTTTCTCAATGGAAATTAAACTTCCATTTTTAGTTAATAAATAATGTATCTTTTTTAGTTTAATTAAACTATTTATTTGAAAGTTGAAGTAATTTGTTGAAAATTCAACAAATTGGTTTAAAATGCATGTGTCAATATTTTTTTAAAATACAAGTTCAGATTGTTTTTCAGTGACGTCCTTTGTACTCTGAAAGCAGTACAGATTAGGCAATTAATTTAGAATGACGAATGAGATAAAGACTTGTTAACTTAATCTCTGATACAATTTTTTTGTCAGTATTCATTATTCACAAAATTTTCCATAAGTTAGTTTACTTCATTCGTAAGAAATTAGGATCGTGATTAGAGAGCGTAAAGCACAATCGATTTTTAAGCATTTTTTAAATTATTTATTTGTGACCAAATTAATTATTATTCTGTATTTTCTTTTTTAATGTTTTAATTATATGCGAACTAAATTAATAGAAGCCATTAAAAATTGCAAACATTGTCGGTTAAAAGTTCATTCTCTTCAGTTGAAAAGTCTACTATTAAATTTCTGGTTAAGAATTTATCTTTTTTGGTTAATCAGTTGATTATAGGATGATAAATTTAATTACTTTGTTGAAAATTTAACAATTTGTTTCTTGTCTTTTGCTGTTTAAAAATTAATCTCTTTTTGAAGAAAAATTTTATTTTTCGATTCAAAATGCCGCTGTCTGATTTAAAATAATTCTATTTTGGTTTAAAAGGAACTTTTTTGTTACAAATTCGCATTTTGGGGTGTTAAAATTCAATCGGCTTTAGTTAAAAATTCTTTTTTTTTTGGTTGAAAATTGAGATATTTTGTTTAAAATGAATCTAGTTTGGTTAAAAATGAACCTTTTTGTTAAAAATTCACATTTTTGGGGCTAAAATTCAACTGGTTCACAGAAAATTAAACAATTTAGTAGCAAATTCAACTATTTGGTTCAAAATGAATTTATGGCTTTTTGGTTGGTTAAAAATTTATGCATTTTTTATAATTACTTTTTTAAGCACATTTTCGGATTAAAAATTCAATTGATTTCTAGGAAATTCAACTATTTGGTCAAAACGAGAACTATTTTGTTAAAAATTTATTTTTTCATTCGAAGATTCATACTTTTAGATAAAAATTAATTTTTTTGGTAAAAAATGTACTTATATTATAGAAGCCTTTTTTTATTTGAAAATAATTTCTTAACTGAAAATTTGACTTCTCCAGCCTTTTAGTTTAAAATTGAAATATTTGGTAAAAAATGTATATTTTTAATTTGCCTTTTTCTTAACTAAATAATTTTTTTAGAAAATTAAACTGTTTAGTTAAAAATTAATTTGCTTTAGTTTATAATTAAAATATTATCTTGAAATTTCACATCTTCGGGTTGAGAATTCAATTGATTAGTAAAAAATTAAACAATTTGTTAGAAAATTGAACTTTCTTCTGCTTTGTTGAAAATTTATTTTTTTGGTCAAAATTTGAAAAAGTTTATTAAATGTTTATTTTTTGTGATTGTTAAAACTTATTTTTTTTTTAATTGGAAATTTAATAAACTGCTTAAAAATTAAATTGTTTATTAAGAATTCGTATTTTCGGAAAGGAAATTTATCTTTGGTGGTGGAAATTTTATCTTTTTTAGTTGAATCTGCACCTGTTTGGTTGAAAATAATCTTTTTGGTAGACAATCTAACTTTTTTAAAACTCCACTCTCTTGTTTTAATGATGTTGGTAGATGTTTAAAAAATGTTTAAATAATTATTTTCAAGTATTAAATTTTCAATAATTTGAAATAATTTGAGGTATTTTCAGTAATTAATGTTAAGAATTTTAAGTAATCTTAGGTATTATATGGTCGGGAAATTTTCTTTTTGGATGATAAGTCAATTTTTTGTTGTTGCAAATGTAACCGTTTGTTTAAAAATTAATTTTTTTTTTAGTTAAGGATTCAAATATTTTGTAGAAATTTTTGCTGAATAATTCGTCTTTTTTAGAGTAAATCAGTTTTTTTTAATAAAATGTAACAGAAAATTAAACAATTTAGTATCAAATACAATTATTTGGCCAAAGGTTCATCTATTTTCTTAAAAATTAAATTTTTTTAGTTAAAGAATAATAACTTTAGTTAATAATTATTTTTTATGGTTGCAAATATAATTATTTTGTTGAAATTGAGTTTTTTTTTAAAATTGAAAACTAGTTTTTTTACCGAAAATTTAACTATTCTAGTCTCTTAGTTTGAACTTATAATATTTGGTTAAAAATGTATGTATTTTTTGCTGTTAATAGTTTGTCTTTATTTAGTAAATATTTTTTGTGTTAAATAATAAAATCAATTGAAAACTTATCTGTATTAGTCAAAGATTCAAGTAGAACTATTTTGTTAAAAATTATTTTATTCGAAGAATCATACTTTTAGTTAAAAATTAATGACTTTGGTTAAAAATGTTACTGTTTTATAGAAGTCTTTTTTGATTAAAAAATAATTTTTTAACTGAAAATTTAACTATTCCAGTCTTTTATCTTAAAATTGAAATATTTGGTCACACATTTATTTATTTTTTAAATTATTCTTTTTCTAAAATAAATCATTTTTGTCGAAACTCAACCCGTTTTGTTGAAAATTCAATTAATTTGTAAAAAATTTAGTAATTTGGTCAAGTAGTACTGCTTTTTTGAAAATTCATTTTTCGGATAGCAAATTCATTCCTTTTGGTGGCAATTTGATCTTTTGTGGTTAAAGCTGCACCTGTTTGGGTAAACATAATCTGTTTTGGTAGATGATTCAACTTTTTTGTTTTAATTTGTCTTTCTGGTTTCCATAAACTGGATTTGTTAAAAATATGTTCTATCACATTATTCTTTCAGATTTTTTTTAATTGAACTTCTTTGGTAAAAGGTTGCACCAATTTTCCAAAAAATAATTTTTTTCAAACCTTATCCCTTTGGTTTAAAAATAATTTTCTTCAAAAATAATGTTCTCATCTGAAAATTTAACTACTTTAGTAGAAGTTTCATGATTTTAATTGAAGAATCAACCCCTATTCTGAAAATAATTTACTTTATAAAAATTGCGTGAGATGGGTGGGGGAGGGGTTAAAAAGTTACTGATCCTAAAAAAGGGTGGTACCTGGTATAAAATATAAAAAATAATCATTTTCAAGTATTAAATTTTACGTAATTTTGAATAATTTTAGGTATTAAAATTAACCCATTTTTATTGTTTTTTTACAGAATTAACTTCACAGTCCAAAATTTTTCCTCTGGAGCCTTATCTTCATCCTGATATTCATTATTATCGAAATGAAAGTGGTGGATTACAGCCAATAACAGGAGTTTTTTCCACAGTAGTATCCAAGGGTCATATAATTGGAATATTCGATAATGGTGCAATTTATCCGGCAATGGATCGTAATCTGAAAATGGTGAAAGTGCGCATACGCAGCAACCGTAATATTCCAATAAGCTTAAAACAATATCAAAATATTGTTTTTTATTTGAACGGACGGAATTTATATCTTCACCTAGCTAAACGCGTAAACCCGATTAATTCAAGTCAAGGAAATGTAATCGAAAATTCTAGAATGTACTCAAATACTTCATTTTTAAATTAAAGTTTACTAACAAAAAACCACACCTTTCAGAATTTTGTTTCAATTCATACACCTTGCAGTAAACGGTTTTCAAAAAATTTACTCCCTTACATGGACCGCGATGGGAGTCTTTTAACTCTCGGTTAGATAAGGCGGTGCACTAGGGTGGTCCAAAAAACGCTTTCCGAGTTACAGGGCAAGACTCTCTCCCCCTCCCCCCCTCCAAATTTCCATCTTTCGAGAAAGAAAATCCGTAATTATTTTTTTTCGCCCCAAGTATGACCCAAAAATAAAAAACTACATTTTGACAAATCATTATAGATACTTTTTAACAATTTCCGTCGTCTTTTTCATACAAATAATTACCAATGGACAGTTTGAATTTTTACGATGACTTTTTAAACAATTTTCAATTGCTTAGACAATTGTAGATTATTTAAACAGTCATTTCTTCCCAATAAATGTAAAAAAATAATCGTATTTTCTGATTAAAATGTAATTTTTTGTCATTGTTTGGAGTAGTAAATTTTTCTAAAAACATTATGTAATTATGTAAATAATTATTTATTGTCTATTTTCAAAATTTTTAAAAATTGAGTCAGAGATATCAACTTTCTTTTCGAAATTAGTATCCTATGCTACATTTTGTTGAATAATTACATAATTTTAATACATTTATTTTAATGTTTAATAAATCTCTATTTGTTTAAACTTAAAAAATCTTTATTTTCTCAAGCAGTTTTTTTCGATAACTAAAAAAATGAAATGAAATAGAAGACATACAATTAATCACGATTTCAAAAGTATTTTTGGAAAAGTAATTATTTAAGCAAATCATATTTCTTTAAACAATTAATAAGTGGTAGATGTATTCTTTCTATTTACTATACAGTCAGAGACATAATTGTATGTGTTCTATTTTATTTCATTTTTTTATTTATCGAATAATAACTGATTAAGCAAATAAAAATTGTTTAAACAAATAGAAATTTGTTGAACTTCGGAAGAAATGTACAAAAATGATGTGGTTGTTCAACAAAACTAAACAATAATTCATTGTTTAAATAATTACAGTGTTTTTAGAAAAATTTTCTGCTCCAAAAAATTACAAAATTTTGCATTTTAATACGAAAAACGATTATTTTTACATTTTGGGTGGATAAATAATTGTTTAAATAATTTAAATATAGTTAAAAAATTGAAAATTGTTTAAAAGTCATGATAAACATTCAAATTGTTCCTTGATAATTATTTGTATGAAAAATCACGACGGAAATTGCTAAAAAGTAACAATAAGACATAAAAATGTATTTTTTTTATTTTTGGGTCATACTTGCGGCTCTGCGGATGCGTGGGGGTGGGTTGAAAATGAAAGTTACTAGTATTTGACCGATTACAATTTTTTTCTGAATTAAAGCTTAAGAAAGTTCTAACAAAGTTTTTCAGACATATTTTAAAAAAAGTTGTTTATTTTTTTTTTTATTTAAAAATAAAAAAATTTGGAGATGCCATTTTGTGAAAAATGCTTCCAATTTATGCGAAAGTACACAGAATGGTGGGGACACTTACTTGTCTTGAATAATGTCCAGCAGTATCAGATATTTGAAGAATTGTTTACAATTTTTACCAACAAATAATAAAAAAAGTTAGATTTTTAGTAAAAATGATAAAAATGATACATAGCTACTTCAGATGAGTGTTTTTAAGTGGAAATCTGATGAAAAAATAATTTCGATTAGACTTATAAAAAAATTAGAGATTTCTTATTTATTTAAACAAATTTTAGATAAAAATGCATAAATTCTTCATTCTCAAATAGATTTGCTTCGTTTTATTAACGGAAAGGACAATAAATATCTTGCTTGTAGCTTTTTTGTGCGATTCTTTGATTTCAGACAATTAGTGACATTTGTTCAAACAAAATTAATTAAAAAATGCATAATATTGTCATTTTTCAGCAAAAGGAATTCGTTTTTTTTTTTAAATCAACTTTAGACATGTTAAAAATACGTCTTGATATGATACTGGGTAATAAAGAAATAATGTATATTTGTTTAAACAAATTAAATAAACAAATTGATTTTTTGCGATCATTCAACAAATGGATTTCGTTTCTTTCAGAGAAATAATTTTCTAACATCTTGCTAGTTGCTCTTTATAGTTATTTTTTAACAATATTAAATAATTAGTAATTTTTGTTAAAAATGTAATAAACAAATGCATAATTTGGCCATGTGTTAGTAAATAAATTCAGTTTCTTTAACACAATCAATTAAATGTGTATAAGCAAAAATCCTTTGCAGAACTGAACTGTATAAAAAACTCTCAGTTCGTTCATGTTTTTCCAGATAAAACTGTGGATTATAACATACAGACACGTTTTAACAACAATTAATAATTGTTCAGCATTGATAAAAAAACTACATAGGGCTACTACTAAGACATTAGGAATTTATTTTTTTGAAAAAAACGAAATCTGTATATTGAAAAATGGCAAAACCATGAATTTGTTTATTTAATTTGTTTAAAAAAATATATTTTTTTTATATATTCCAGTATCATATCAAGAGATACTTTTAACATATCTCAAAACGATTTTAAAAAACTAATTCCTTTGACTGATAAATGACAATATTATGCATCTGTTAATTAATTTTGCTTAAACAATTAACACTAATTGTCTGAAATCAAAGAATCGCACGAAAAATTTATAAGAAAGATATTTATTGTCCTTTCTCCTAATGAAATGCAATTAATCTATTTGAAAATTACGAATTTATGCATTTGTTTAAATAATTAACCAATGGTCTCTATTTTTTTATGTAATATCGAAATTGTTTTCTCTTCGGATTAAACTTAAAAACACACATCTGAAGTAGCTATATATTATTTTCACTAAAAATCTCTCTTTTGTTGATTAATAATTACATTAAAGAAATACAATGACTAATCAGACCAATCAAAATTTTTGTTTGAAATGGTAGTTTTTCAAACTGCAAAAGGGAAGAGGGAAGTTCCGTCGCTCCCAATCATTTTTTCAGCCTTATGATTTTTTTACAAAAATTGTTTAAATTATTTTGTTTGAAAATTTATAATCAGAAAGTCTTTTAATTGTCTGTATCAACTTTAAATTATATTGATGAAAAAAGTTTTTTTCTAGAATGGAAAAAAAATTTTTGTTTATAAATGGAAATATAAATATTATCAATAAAAATGTGCAAACAATTTACAAATCTGAATGTTGAAAATTCAAATTTTCCAATTCGAAAACGACAGTAGTAAAACAAATTTAAACGTCCACGGAAAACTTAATGAACTGTTTGGAATTTTTGAATAATTTATAATTAATAGATTCATAATTAAATGCTTTTATGCAATTTCAAACGTTATTAGAAATTTGGTTAAAAAAAGAACAGTAATAAAAATTTGAAAATATTTTAATGTTTATTAAAATTGAGCAATTATACATCAAATGTTTGTAAATAAACTATTTGAAACTGAATTTTATGAAAAAGACAGCCTTGAATCCTTGACATTTCCATTAAAATTTTTTTATTGTTAGTGGAATTGTTGAAATTTTTATATGTAAATAAGAATCGAGGGATTGTTAATTTAAAACGACTTCAAATTAATATAATTTAACTTATTATTTTTTTCAAGTTTGAATTTCAAAATTCTCATTTTAAAAGAAGGGGTATAAAGTTTAGTTTTTTTTTCTTCAATTGGAAGAGGACCTGTTTTAAACATTTTTGTTTAGTTATGAGTGGGTGAATTTTGTATTTATTTTTTATCTTGAAAAGAGGAACTTTTACTTTTAAAAAGTTTATTAATTGAATGAGGGATATGATTTTGGGATTTTTAGCATTCAGGTGGAAGGGAGATCTTCTTATTTTTCTTACTGAATTGGAAGAGGAACCTGCTCAATTTTTAAGATTTTTATTAATTTGAGTAAAAAGGTAGGAATAAATTTTAATATACAGAATTAAAAATAATAGGATGGATTTATATTTTTAATCAGAAATGTTTGAACTTTTTAATTTATAAAAGTTAAGATTTTAAAATTTTGCAGTTCAATAGAATTTGATTTTAAATAATTTATTGAAATAAATAAATAATTGTATAATTTAATTTTGAATTCGAAAGAGTTAGAAGCTTCCATTTTATATGTGTCAATTGTTGTGACTTTGAATAAAAAATTGAATTTGCATTTGAGTTTTCGGCTAAATAAGACGGGTTTTCAAGAAAAAGTATAAATTTCCTTGTAAAAATAGAATACCTAAATTTGTAGTAAAAAAAATTCATTTTCAATAAGAGCAAAATCGACTTTTCACTTACATGTGTTTAATATCTAACCAAAGAAGTGAAATAAACAAGATAAAGTTTCTACTAAAAAAGACAAATATTTAACAAAATAGATGAATTTTCAAACTGAAAAAGATAAAGTTTCAACAAAAAATAGAATAGTTGAACCTTACGTTAAAGAAATAATTTTGTATCCAAATAAATAAATTTTTTAATTTAATAGTTTAACTAGAAAAATTAATATTAAAAAATAAAATAGTTAATAAAATTATTTTTAACTAAGGAAACCAAATTTTAATGAAAAAGTTTAATTTTCTATCTGTGAAGAATATTTTTTCACAAAGAACATGATTACTTTTAACGGATTATTTTAATTTCTAATGGAATTTTTAATCAAATGCTTGAATTTATAACCAAAGAGGTTCATATTCTACGTAAAAAAACAACAAATTTTCAACAAAATAGATATATTTTTACCTAAAAAGGGCGAAATTTCAGTAAAAAATATAATAGCCTAATTTTAAGTTAGAGAAAATAAATTTTCAACGGATCAAATGAATTTTTTACCAAAAAGATTAAATAAATATACATACAAAAAAATGTCGACGAAAAATGGAATGATTAAATTTTCAGTTGAAAAAATTATTTTTTAATAAAAAAGAAACTAGTTTTTAACTAAAGGAAAGAAATTTTAATTAAAAAGATTATTTTCTACTCGAAAAGAATAATTTTTAACAAAATACATGAATTTTCAACCAAATATTTTAATTGTTAATAGAATTTTGCAACAAAAAGGTTCTTTTATATAAAAAAAAAATACAAAATAAGATATATAGATGAATGTTGAACTAAACCAGTTAAATTTAAAAAAAGGGAAAAAGTAGAAAATAAATAAAACGCGCCTTTCTATCTCTTAAAGAAAATTGCTGAAAAGAATAATAAATTGCTTAAAAATTGTACCTTAACATTTTTTTATTAGTATTCAGCAGTATTTTATGTATTAAAAACAATTTGTTTTAAAAAGAGCGTAAAAAATCATAATTCTCACCAAAAACTCGCAAAACCCATTTTTTCACTTAAGGGGTTTTTTCGGAATGCTATGAAACCGACTAATAAGGGTGATATATAAAAGTAATTAGATAATTGTATTATATAACTGATCGTGAAGGGAAATTTTTATTTTTAATTCCAAAAAAAAAGTCTTTTTTTCTGATAGGAAATACGTGTTAAGCCTCATGGGGGCGCCACCTCTGAATATAATTTTTTTTCAAAACCAAAAAATGGATTTATTTTTGTGTAGATTTCAAAAAAATTCCGGGCGATATGCATGAAAACTCAAATAAAAAAGAAACAATTTTTGGACCTCCTTAACGCGCAATGTTCTAGTAACTTAAAAATTTTTTTAAATGCCTTAATAGAACCCAGATTTTCTAATCCCCGGTTTTTTCATTTCCTAGAATTGCTGCCTCATGCAGTTTCTCAGGGGGCAGGGCGAGAGACGGTTGCAAATCTCACATCAGAAGGGCCGCAGTGCGTGAGTATTCAATCGAGTATATTGCGCAATATTATGCACTGCAATTTTAAACGGTTCAAGCGGCTCAGACACTGGTATTAAATGGGAATTTTTGTGTAATTTGGTAATTTTTAATGAATTCCGTGCAATACTTACTCTCTGAAATGAGATTCTAACAAGAGAACTGAGGAGGGTCAGAACCCAAGATTTAAAGTCAACAGTTGTTATAGCCCTGTATGGCGTTTCGGATCAGATACAACAGTAGTAAAAGCGATCGTTTCGCGTAGTAGAAGAAATTTTATGTGGTCAGACGCAGTGAAAGGGAATACAATCGATCGCTCTTTTCAGCAGCAGTAAACGTATCCCACCGTGCACACTTCAGTTTTACATTAAAATTACGTAAACAGGTTTCTTGTTTTTACACACTTTAAGATATTTCATGATATATTTGCGTTTTTCAGAGAATTTTTTTAATACTCTGTTTTATATTCAAATTGTAAAAAAATTATATACTGCTTTACTTTCCGACTTTAAATTCTTTGCACAGTAATGCGGAAAAGAAAAAAAAAGTGGATAATAGTTTCGATCTTGTCAGCTTATCTACAACTCTCGTTTCACAGAGTTTACAGGCAAAATTGAAGCAAACCATAAACTTTCAGTTTATCTAACTTCTGATCAGCTTGTTTTCTTCAAGGTGGGCAAATATTGCTAAAGTGAAGCATGACTTGCTCGTGCAAGAAGAAAACAGGCGTGTTTTAAAAGTATCTCATTCTTGTCCTGATAAACATCAGGGTTTGAAAGTTTTTGCACTCGTCCGTTTTTTTAAATATGTAAGTTGCTAAACAGACAACGGAGAAAAACTGATCATGAATTTGAATTATTTATGACTTCTTTGTAGAGACTATTTTCAATGTGGTATACATATAATTAAAGGGGGAGGGTCGGTAAGGCCGGTTTTTGGCCTAATTTATTTTTGGACCAAAAAATCTGAAAAAATCATGGTAGTATCTTATAAGTATCCCGAGT
>NC_046665.1:133056652-133094827 GCF_010883055.1 Belonocnema kinseyi
AATGGACTCGGGATACTTATAAGATACTACCATGATTTTTTCAGATTTTTTGGTCCAAAAATAAATTAGGCCAAAAACCGGCCTTACCGACCCTCCCCCTTTTACTTGGTAGAATGGAAAAGTACAAAAAGGGTACACTGTTAGAAATTTCTATAGGAATTTTCAGTGACTCGTCACTAAAGCTCTATGCAGAAGTCACGTGTATCAAAAAATTCTGTTACAGTTTAGGAATTTTCAATTAGTGTAACTGAACATTCCAAGAGGTTAAAAATTTATTTTATTTTATTAATCTTAATATAAAAATTGTAGTTTATATTTGTCCTGAAAATACAAATAGCTAGAAAATATAACTGAAGTTAAGACTAATATCTTTTATAATAACAAGTTTTTTTTTCACATTTCATTCATTGAGTATATTATTTAACATATCACTCAGAAAAATGTTTGTTTGAATCAAACAACAAAATTGGTTTGAATTCATATAATTGAATCAGACAAATTTTTTGCTTTACTTAAAAAAAAGGTTTATTTAATTTCAAGAAATAGAAACTATTTGCCTTATTGATTGAAACAAATAATTTGTTTAGTACAATTTGTTTGATTTAAATAAAAAATTGACTTTTGTTTAAAATCTGTTTATTCGAATTCATAAAAATATTTGTTTGATTCAAACAAAAAATACAGTACAAAGCAGTACTACAAAGTGCCGCTAGGCGTAATAAAGCGCTGCCGGCGGTTCCTAAGTAATTAACCTAGAATCTGAATTAATTTATCATGTGATTAATTTGATAGCATTGGAATTTTTTTAGTGTTGTATTATTCTGAAGGTTCTGATTTACTGTAAAATCTTAAATTAATTGAAAAATGGACGAAATAACTCTAGTTTAGGAATTACTTGAATTGTAGGGCGTTTACCTTGGATATAATTGAAGATTTCGAATGCGAGTAAGTCTTTTTCAATGTTAACCTCAGTTCTTTATAAAGATGATTTATGAAAGCAATCATGTTTTTTCTATTATCAATATCATTGTATAATTGAAAGCAGGTAAACTGATATATACATTCAATCCAAATATCTAACTCTGGTACATTTCTCATTATTCTAATTCAATGTAAACAAGAACTTTACTTATTTTTAACCAGAGGTTTATTTAAACAAACCAAAAATGTATTTAAACCAAACAAATGAGAACAAACAAAAAATTTATTCGAATCAAACATTTGTTTGACCCCATGTTAAAGAAATAATTTGTTTTATTCAAAAAAAAATTGTTTGATTCAAACAAACATTTTTCTGAGTGAAATGTTCTTTTTTATCAATAATATTTGTATGTAATTTTTCCGCAAAAAATTGAATTTTCAGCAAAAAATATTAATTTTAAGCAAAATAGTTTGTACTTCAAAGTCATCATTGTACTAAAATAGATGAATTCTTAAATCAAAAAGGCAAATCATGAGAAAAAATAGTTAAATTTTTATGCAAAAAAGATTTCCGTTTGAATTTTTGGCATAAAAATATGAGTTTTAAATAGGAAAGAAATTTTTTATGAGAATAGTTGCATTTTCTGGGCAAAAATATGAATTTTCAACAAAACAGTTCAATTTTTAATAAGGAAAAATATACTTTAACCCTTTAATGACCAAGCCTTGATCACTTTAAATAAAAATTCTGCAAAAATTAAGAAATAATGTATGGTCATTTTCTAATCACTTTTTGCAAAAAAAGTTAAAAAAATTTTTTTTTATAATTTTCTTAGTTTCTATTGAGTGAAAGATAAGTCAAAACCATCTTATGAGATGTGAAATAGTCCACTTTGATCTAATGAACTTCTTGATTTTGTAGAAATCTAAGCTCGTTACCTAAAAATTAGGAAAGTCGATAATAGTGAATGTTGTTAAAACAAAATTCTTCAAATTTAAACCAAACCGTTGCTTTCTTATCGAAGAAAGAAGCAATTTCTAGTAAAGTAGATGATTTTTTAAAATAAAAAGTCAAATTTTCGAAAATAGTTGAATTTTGAACCAAAATGGATTTTCGTTTGACTTTTTTGAATCGAAATTTGAGATTTAAAAAATAATTCAATTTTCAATGCAACTAGTTGAATTTTCAATCTAAAAGGACGAATTTTCAACACAAAAATTCAATTTTCAACCAAAAAGGGTGTCTTTTTAATTTTTTTTTAAAGATTAATTTGATTTTTAAGTATGCACGTACATATATCAGGTTGGCCATTTTAATTTTAAAAAAATCCCGGTGATTTGCCGTGTCCTTATCGGTTCGCAAACATTTTTTCACGGTCAATAAAATAAACAAATTCGAAATCTGAGGATAAGAATTTTTCCATTTGAAGAAATGAAAAACGAACTAACAATTAAAGCACTCAGATTGAACTCTTAAGTTTGTAAGTTTTTAAATTCACTTTTTAGAATTATTTGATTTTAAAAACTTTGTATTCGAATTCAGATAAATTGCAAATTAAGCATTTTTAACTTTGATAAATTATAGAGTTTAAAGATTCTGATTCAATTCCCAAAATATAAATCTATATTATCATTTGCAAGGTTCCAGAAAAATTCTCTTATGATTATAATTGTTTATATTTTAAACAAAGTTAATGTACAAATGCAGTAATCAGCCATTTTTCGACAGAACTATTCGTTTTTTTCGAGGGTAATTTTTGTTAATTAGGAATTTTGTGATAATTTAAGCAAAATTAATAATTTGTTGAATAATCTTATGATTTTTTTTCAACAAATTTAATAAACAAATTCATTATTTGGCCTTTTTTCGTCAGAAAAATTCGGTTTTTTCAATGGTTTTTGATTGCCTTTTCAAAGTTGGGAACTTCATGACAATTTTAGCATTATTCAGAATAAGTTGATAAATTTTATGATTTTTTCAAACAAATTAAAACAACAAATGTATTAATCAAGTATTTGTCTACAGAAAAACTCCTTTTTTTCTATGTGAACTTTTTAAATTAGGAACTTCATGATAACTTCAGCAAAATTCATAATTTTTTTAATCAATTTTATGATTTTTTAAAACAAATACATTAATCAGGAATTTGTCGACAAAAAAATTAGTTTTTTTCCATATGAAATTTTTAAATTAGGAACTTCATGAAAAATTCAGCAAAATTTATAATTTTTTGATCAATTTTGTGATATTTTTTAACAAATGCATTAGAGGGGCATTTGTCGACGGAAAAGTTCTGTTTTGTTTCGATGTCAGACTTTTAATTAAGATCATCATACTAAATTCGGCAACATTCATGATGGGTTGATAAATTTTATGATTTTTAAAAACAAATTTAACAAAATAAGTGCATTATTCGGGTAGTTGTGGACGGAACAATTAATTTTTTTCGATGTCAGTGTTTTAACTGAGGAATTTCATGATGATTTCAGCAAAATTCATAATTGGTCGATAAATTGTATGTATTTTTTAAAACAAATTCAATAAATAAATGCATTATTCGCGGGCATCTGTCGATGAACAAAGTTTTTTTCGATATCCTAATTAAAAAAGTTGCGATAGGAAATTAATCCAATTTTAAATTAAATTTGTTTTAAAAAATCATAACATTTTTTAACTTATTATGAATGTTCCTGAAAATCTAATAAAGTTCCCAACTGAAAAGACTGGCATTGAAAACCCCGAATTTTTCTGCCGACAAAATCCTGAATAATGTATTTCTTTACTAAATTTGTTTTAAAAAAAATCATACGGTTAATCGACAAATTTAACATTTTTCTCAAATTGTCATACAGCTCCTAATTTATAAAAATGTACATCGTAAAAAAAAAGAAATTTTGTTTTGAAAAATACCTATTACTGCATTTGTTCATTGAATTTGTTTATAATGTAAAGAATTATGATCTCAAGAGAAATATTTTCAAATATCATATGATTTTGATTCAAATTTCTTGGAATATAACTAGAAAAATCGAATAATTATGGAAAATCTTGGAAAACATTTTTTAAACAAATAATTTGTTTATAAAAAATTTTGTCGTTTAATAAATAATATTGGAACATCTTCAGCTAATATACCTCTATAAAACTTAGACGATGAACACTTTTCCTATTATTGATATAGCACCGGGAACGTCAAATAGATAAAATGGCCATTTTTTGTCACATTTGTTTATTTACAAAACCCCTATTATTAACACGCAGTTCTTGTTGGGATAATTTTTCACTATGTTTTTACGTATGTATTTAAAAAATATTTTTGATACCGGAATTGTGAAAGTTTGCGTCGAAAGCTTAGCACGGTGATGATAAGATGACAAAGATAAGAACGAAATGCCAGAAAGGATTGAGAAATGTCATGGAAATAAAATGAGATTGAATAAAAATTTCCCCGTTTTCTTGGCGGAGACGGAGAAAGCAGTACAAATGCAAGAGTTTATGTGAAATCTCAGCTTTTGCAACGAAAGTAAAGCTTGGATAATCCCGCGGCCGACCTCGCAGATGTCGTAATAACATCGGCTGTATTTTCGCCGGAAGGAGTGAACGTGTTCCGAATCCTGGTGCAAGCTACATCCAGAGAGACATAATCCTATGATGGCCGAGTGGGTTTGTCCCTTTTTAAGCTTGTCCAATTTAACTTCCATTAAGCTAAGAAAATGCTCATGAAATGTGGATTTGGGATGAAGCGGAAACGAGGTTCGTAAAATTCGTATATGAGGAAAGAAGAACCAGTGGAAGATACAGGAATGGAATTTCTTCAAGCAAAGTCTGCTTCTAGAAAATTTTTTTTAATCATCAATTTATGGGCCTATAACGTTCGGGCTGAACTATTTTCAAATTTCGCGCAATACGATATATATCATCGTACATCACTCACAGGGTTTATTAAGTCCTCACTTGTAGTTCAATTTTTGCCGGGGCGACCTAAAACTGACGACCTTCGCACGTGGTCGAAAATGCATATATAACGCGCGAGTGATGTACGATATTTAATTAAAAATTAGTATTTTATAAGACTGTAGGGTGATGACCTGAAAAACAATGGAAAAATTCTACCGGAAAAGATTAATTTTGAGGAAAAAGAATACTTTTTTAACAACAAAAGAAAATTATTTACCTAGGAAAGATTTTTCAGACAAGAAAAAGAAATTGTACCCGAATTGTTGCACTTTTAAGCCAAAAGACGAATCTGCTGTAAAAAAGTTGCATTTCCAATCCGAAAATATGAATTTTCAACACAAAATTTTATTTTTGACCAAAATGTTTCATTTTTAACCAAGAAAGACCAATTATTTAACTGAGGATAATCAAAAAATTTTAACTAATTAAAAAAAAAACTAATTTTGTATAAAATTATTAAATTTTCAGTCAATGAAATTAGCCGTTAACCAAACAAATACAGCTTTAACAACCTGGTAACTTTTACCTAAGAAATGGAATTTATAACCCCAACATATGAATTTTTAATAAAAAAAGTTGATTTTCACCAAAATATTGCATTTTCAATCAAAAAAGAGAAATATGAAACCATGAAGATTAGTTTCCTATAAAAAAAATTTTTCAACAAAAAAGATAAATTTTCAACCAGAAATTGAAAATGTACATTATTTTCTGAAAACCTTATTCAATCATTTTTTGAAACTGATTTGGACAAACTAATTAAATTTTTAACCAATGAGATGGACCTTTTTAAAAACTCTTACCCCAGAAGTTAAATTTTCAAATAATGTAATGATTAGTTTTCAACCAAACAGTTAATTTCTTTTTAACCAAACATATATAATTTCTAATAAAAAAGATTAATCTTTAACCGAAAGGCAAATTAAAAAAAAAAGTTGAAACAACAGAAAGTCAATTACGTTCAAAAATAGTTTAGTTTTAAATAAAGCAATTAAATTTTCAATAAAGAACGTTGATTTTGGAACAAGTTGTTAAATTTTCATCATAACAATAACATTTTTAACTAAAAATATTATTTTTAGGTGGAAGCAGCCTAAAAAAACAGTTGAATTTTCAGGCCAAAAAATGAATTTTTTAAAAAATAGATGAATTTTCAACAAAATTGTAAATTTTTAACTAAACAATTGAATTTTTAACCAAATAGTTAAATTTTTAGCTTGAAAAATATTAATTTTCAATGAAAAGAAGAATTGTTTAAAAACGTGATTTTCTATAAAAACAAGTTCTTAAAAGTTTTGTTTAAAAGGAAAAAAATGTGATACAAAATGTTGAATTTTCAATTAAAAAATCAAAATTTTCTACAAAAATAAATTTATAATGAAAGAACGAATTTTCAATAAAATACTCATAATTATTTTGAACCAAATAGTAAAAATTTCAAGCAAGAAGACTAATTTTCTGCCAAAAAATAAATTTTTCATTAAATCTCGTAAAATATTAACCAAGTAGTTGAATTTCATACTAAAATGGATCAAATTTCAACCAAAAATTAAATACTTAAATTTCCTGTTTGAAAAAATTAATTTCTAACCAAAGGAAATTTTTTTAAGCAAGTAGTTTAATTTTGAAATAAAGAGATGAATTTTTAATTGAAATTATGATTCCTCTACCAAAAATTAAATTTATAATAAAAAATACAAATTCTAAAAAGATGCATATATTTTCAACCAAACAGTTGAATTTTTGATAAAAAAAGATAACATTTTTACCAAAAAGAAATGAATTTTCAAACTAAAAGACAAAAAAGCAATATTTTAAGTTTCAATAAAAAACAGATGAGTTTAACCAAAACATACGGATTTCCAAAGGAAAAGAGGAATTTTTTACAAAAGAGTGGAATTTTCAACCAATAAGTATTTTTCAGTTAATAAAGGAAAAAAAATTTCAGTCAAAATATTGAATTTTCAAGTAAAAAATATGAGCTTTCCACGAAACTAAATTTTTACTAAAAAGAGAAATTTTCAACAAAATGTATACATTTTTAACTGAATATTTTAATTTTTAACCAGTAAGATTAATTTTTTAACTAAAAAGTCGATTGTTTATTAAATTAAATACATTTTGTGCTAAATAGTTGAATTTTTTAATCAAAAACTGAAATCGTAGTCAATTGTTCAGTTAATAAATTAATTTTCAACAAGAGTTAACTTCCAATAAACTAAGAAAATACTCATGAAATGTGGATTTGGGATGGGACAGAGACTAGGTTCGTAAAATACATTTACGAGGAAAGGAGAGCCAGTAGAATGTACAAGAATGGAATTCCTGCAAGGATAATCTGCTCTTAAAAAAATTTATTTAATATTCTGTGTGAATTATTCTTCCTGGAAGACCGTTTTAATACTTGGCAGCCTTGAATCTTCCAGCAAGAATAATTAATACAGAACATTAAATATATTCTTCTGCGTGCAGACTTTCCTTGCAGGAATTCTAATCCTGCACCTTCTACTGGTTCTTTTTTCATTTCTTTTTAAAAGAAACTAGTAGAAAATTGCCAATTATGACCATTGGGTTAAAATTGGCTCAATACTGGCAACCAACGGGTTTAATTGTCTCAAGAATGGCCACCAGTTCTGGGCCCAGATTGGCGCAAGCTTGCTATCGTAATGCCATTGCCAAAAATTGAATGTATCTTGGCTGTCATTGATGGATCAGATCGGGCCAATCGGACAGGAGGAAGAAAAATAAAATTTGGTGCTGCCCAATGTTAAGGGAGGTAGAAGTTCAGAGTTAGACAGCAGGAGAAATAGCAAGGGTGAAGTGCTATATGGTACAGGCGGGACACTAGACGCTTTGAGACACTCTATTAAAAAATTATTGTATTTATAGTATATTATTTTATAACAATAAAATGCCAATTGTTGCGGAATATTAGCCACCGATCTTGGGCCATCCTTGGCTGAAGCTTGGCATGAGAACGCCAACGCTAGGACTTAGCAGCCATTCATGATCCATAACTGGTGTCGAACATAGCCCAATGACCACAAAAACACAGGTATCTTAGCTGTCATTGATGGATCAGATCTGACCAAGCTCTTACTGTTGACAATTTTTTCTTATCTTGGCCCATGCTTGATCCGATCTGATCCATCAATGACAGCCAAGATACCTATGTTTTTTTTTATCATTGCGCTATATTTTTTTCACTTGGGCTACCAGTTATGCATCAGGAATGGCTTCTAAGTTTTAGCGTTGGCGTTGTCATTTCAAACTTCAGTCAATGATGGCCTAAGATTGGCGGCCAATATTCCGCCACCATTGACATTTTATTAATATAAAATAATATACAATTATTACAATTATTCCTTAATATAGTCTCTCAAAGCGTCTAGTATCTCGTATGTATCATATAGCATTTCACTCTTTTTATTTCTCATGCTGCCTAACTCTGCACTTTTACCTTCCTTCATATTTAGCAACGCGCAATTTCATTTTTCTGGCTTCTGTCCAGAATTTATTTCGCAAGTACTGCTTTATTGAGTTAAGTCTTACTTACACAGATTTTACACTTTTTTCCTATTTCTCTGTTTTGCCCCTTTTTCTGAAAAATTCCATTTTGCCCCTGTTGTCAAAAACTTCTCTTTTTTCTCCTTTTATCAATTTTTTGGTTTAGAACTTATCTTTTCTAGTAGAGAATATGAACAGTTTGATTAAAAATGAATCTTTTTTTTTTGTTAAGAATTCAACTATTTTATTGTAGTATTGTCTTTACAGTCAAACTAAACTGTTTTTGTTTTAAAATTAAAATCTGTTTTATTTGATGTATCAACTATTATATTTTTAAGTGAGAATTCATCTTTTTGGTTAAAAATCTAATTATTATTTTTAAAAAGCCGACTGTTTACGTTTAAAGTCATTATTTTCGGTTAAAAAGTTAACTTTAAATTTTTAGTTAACAAAATTAATTTTTATAAAAAAAAACTAATTTTCAATCATAGAAATTGAATTTTAATCAAAAAGATTGATTTTGTTCCGCAAAAGAATAATTCTTGATAAAATACACGAATTTGCAAGAAAATATTTTAATTTTCAACAGTATTTTCAACCAAAATGAATATATTGAAACCAGAAAAGAAAAATCTGCAATAAAATTAATTAATTTTCAACCTAAAAAGATAAGTTTTGACCAACAGATAGAATAGTTTAATTTTCAGTTAGAAAAAAAAGTTTTTAACCAAAAAAAATTATTTTTCAACGAAATAGTTCATTTTTCAACCAAGCCAATGAAGATTCGACCAAAAAGATTTAATGTCTACAGGATAAAAATTCCACGAAAAATGGAATAGTTAAATTTTTAGTGCAAAAATAAATGTTGAATAGAAACAAATCATGTTTTAATAAAAAGAAAAAAAAGTCAACAAAAATGTAACTGTTTTGTTGAAAGTTAGTATTGTTGGGTTAAAAATTCTTGTTTTCGTGGAGAATAATTCTTTTTCCCTTTTTCTTGTTTTTTTTTGCGCAAATACTAACTAAATTAATAGAACCCAAAAATGAAATCCAAGAAGCTTTGTTTAAAATTCGTCTTTTAGGGTTGACAAATTAACTTTTTTTTAAATTCATATTTCGGAACTTTTTCTTTTTTTCTCGTTTTTTCACTTAAATCGCTTTAACTCTGTAACTATTTTTTAACGGAAATTTATTATTATATTTCAAGTTGAGAATTAATTTTTTTTGATGAAAACATAATAATTATTTTAAAAATTCACCCATTAAAAAGAAGACATCCTGTTTAGTTGAAAATTCATCTTTTCGGATGGGAATTCTGTTCTTTTGTTGAAAATTCGTCAGGTTAATTTTAAAATCCATTTATTTGTCGAAATTTGATTTTTGTTTCGTTTGAAAATTCGCAGCTTTTGGATGAATTAGAATCTTTTTTATTAATCTTTTTTTTTAAGTTAATTTTTTTTCTCCAAACTAATCTTTTTTACGATTTTTTAAGTTATTCTATCTGGTTTTTTTATGATACAGCTATTTTCAGTTTTTTAGAATTTAGCAGTTCCTGATCTAGGTGTAAAATATTTTTGTGTTTAAACATTAACTATCACAATTTTTGTTGAAAATATCCGTTTTTTAATTGAAAATTTAATTATTTTCTTAATAATTCGTCTTTTTTGGATGAGTTCGAATTTTTTTAAATTAAAGTACTTCTTAAGATTCAGCTATAAGATATAATATATAAACTATCACAATTTTTAATAAAATATATTGTTTTTAATTGAAAATTTAAATATTCTATGAGAAATTCGTCTATTTGGATGAATTCGATTTTTCTCTAAATTAAGTACTTCTCAAGATTCTGATATCCGTGACGTATGAAATCCATTTTCATCGCGTTCTTTTACGGAATTGAAAAAAAAAATTGAAGAAAAAACATGTTTACTTTTAATTACCACTTTTAATTTCTTATTTTACATTGGTTCACCTTATTTGAATTTATTTTGATGAAATACATCCCTCAGATTTTCAAAATATATTTTTTTAATATCTAGGGGTCTCTTAAGTTAATTTGGTCCAGAAAATGTGGATTTTTTATTTAAATGCTGCTATTAATGAATTTTTTGACTTTGGAAAATTTGATTAGATAGTAAGCTTTTCTGGTGAATAATTAATATTTTTCTAGAGTTTTAGTGAAATAAAATAATTTTTAAGAAAGAAGATTTAATCATATAGTTAGAAAATTATACAGGAAAATCAATCCAATTTTTTTTTTGGGGTAAACCCTTTTCATACGATTTTTAAAAAAGAATTTAGAAAATAAGTAATTAAAGAATTGAGAATACGAACTCACAGAATTTCGTCGACACTCACTGAAAACGACAAGTGCGCAGCGACCGTTTTCCGTAGTACTGCGCACGTTGCGCGTATTGCCGTTGTGCGCCTGTTGTATTATTATCCTAGTGCTATTGCTCGTAATTTTATTTTCTTGGAGGGTATTTAACGAAAATAAATGTCGAGCCCTTTTCGAAATAAATAAATTTAATTTAAAATTAATTCTAAATCAAAAATGTTTTGTTAAAATCTCCAGAACATTTTCAATTGGCCTTACTCATTAATCATTAGAAAAATATTTTGTTAAAAAAAAACATTAAGTTCAACAACTTTTGGTTTGAAAATGGTTGAGGATCACCGCACAACTTAGTACAACGCTACCTTAAAAATACTTGATTGAGATTTTGTAACTATGAGTCAAGTGGTTCGATAGCTCAGTTGGTTAGTGCGTGTGGTATCCTCACCGAGTGCTATTTCTCATAGTGCTTAAGCGTGCTTTTGTGGGTAAAAAATGGTCTTGCTCGACCCTTAATTAACATCCAAAATATTACAGAATATTCTACTATTTTCTAGAAATATCCAGAAAATTCTAGAATATTCTAGAAAAGTCAGTGTCGTTCTTGATATCCGACGGATTTGCATAGTGAAACGAATTTAAATAATGAGAGCCTTCAGGGAGTATAATTTCGACTAGTGGGTATGTCTCTGGAACTTTTATTGTTATGTCTGTAAAACTTATTGTTAGTGGAAAAGGAGCCACCGCACATTCACTAAAACAGGAATGCTGTATGAATGTATAGGTGGTCGCCAAACAAGTGCTGTAGATGCAAACACAAAGTCATTTAAGCACTGTTTGCGAGACTATGCACATTTTCACACGTAAACAGAGACCAATATCATCCCTAGAGAAGTTTAGTTAAACTTTCCGCGTGGTTCTATTTTCCTTTGATATTTCGAAACGATCTTGAACCGACTTCCTCCAAAAACCCCTATTAGAGCAACATTTTTTTTTTCATTTTTTTTAATTGGTAATTTTAAATCATTCTCAAAGTGAATGAAAAGTTTTAAAATGTTTCAAGAGAATGAAAACATTTCTTAATATTCTTGGAAAAATCTAAACTGATTTTTCATTTAAAAATAAATAAATTAGAAGAGAAAATTGACAACGATTTGAAAACATTTACAGTTATTTCCTAAAATTTCGGAAAAGTGTGTAGATA
This sequence comes from Belonocnema kinseyi, assembly GCF_010883055.1. Lineage (NCBI taxonomy): Eukaryota > Metazoa > Arthropoda > Insecta > Hymenoptera > Cynipidae > Belonocnema > Belonocnema kinseyi. Next base: position 133,068,581 of record NC_046665.1, read on the forward strand.
ATTTTAAAGCCAAATTTTTCAATTGGCAAAATTACAAATATTTCATAAAAAATTCGATCGAGTTTAATAGACATCTAGAAATATTGAGAAGATTCAAATTAAATTTAAACAATGATAACTTTTTTTTAAAGTTAGAAAAAGCTTAAGTTTTTAGATATTTGGAAATAAAAATTTTGAAGTTTCTTAAGCATTTGGACAGTTTTCACGATGATAAAAAGAAGTTCCTAAAATTTCTGGGAAAATTTAAACTGATATCTTAAATTTTTGTCCTAAAATTGAACAAAAAAATATTTCCAAAAAGTAATAAAAAATAAAATTTTGGAATATTTTGAAATAAAAATTTTAACGGTTCCTAAAGATTTTGAAAGGTTCCACGATAATAAAGAAATGTCTGAAGATTCATGGGAAAATTAAAATTTAATCTGCCTTTTATTTTGAAAAGTTGATTTTAAGAGAATATTTAAAAAGACTTTAAAACGATTAAAAAGATTTCCAAAATTGTCAAAACAGAATCTGGACGATTTGGATTCAATTATTTTTATTTTCAGAACTTTAATAATTTGTTTAAAAAATTTGAATAATTTAAAAATATATTTATAAGGTTCAAATTTTTTACGAAGAATGAAAAAAAAAATTTACAATTTAAAAAGATTTATAAAAGTTCTAAGCAAAATGTAAATTTTTTGAGATTTTGAACAAATTTTCGAAAGTTTTTAAGAAGTTTGAAAGGCTTCAAGAAAAGCTTGTCTTGATATTCCTGGGAAAATTTGTAATGTCTTTTCATTTTGAAAAATTGATTTTTAAAGAAAATATACAAATCTTTAAAAACATTTTAGAAAATTTCTACAAAAGTCGAAAAAATCTGGAAGATTTAATGGCAATATTTTTATTTTGCAGAGATTATGCAAAATTTTAGAACTAATTAGAGTCAGTTTGAAACATTTTAATTTTTAAAAGTTCTAAATGTCCTGAATATCATTTAAACTGACTCGAATTTTTCCTAAAATTTTGCAAAATCTTTTGATTTTGAGTAAAATTTTCTTTCTTTCTTGACTGAAACACTTTTTTTTTGTTAAAAATTTATTCATATGTTTTATATTTTATATATTTTATATATTCATATTTATATATTTATTTATAATCTATTTCGTCAAAAATTCATATTTGCGTGTTAACAAATTGAACTGTTTTGTATAAAATTTCCACGAAAAATGAAACATGTATTTTTAACATAAAAAACATAACATAAAAAACATGCATTTGTTAAAGAATAAAGATCTAAGATAAAGAATGGAATGGTTACATTTTCTGGTAAAAATTGTAATCTTCAATAAAAAAAACTAATTTTAAAGCAAAATGATTAATTTTCTCCCCAAAAAGAATAATTTTTAACAAAATACATGACTTTTCAGCCAAATAATCTAATTTATAATAGAGAAAATTTTTTCTAAAAAACACATGAAGTTTCAACAAAACGGTAAGTTTTGAACAAAGAATAAAATAGTTTAATTTTCAGTTAGGGAAATAAGTTTAGGAGAAAAATAAATAAATAATCTGCCAAAAAGATGAAATGTCTACAGAAAAAATTTCGACAAAAAATGTAGTTAAATTTTTAGTAAAAAAAATTAGCTTAAAAAAAAACTTATTTTCAAGCAAGCCAATGAATTTTCGACTGAAAGATTAATTTTATACCACAAAGGACAAAGTTTCATCGAATTAGACAAATTTTCAACCAAATATTTTAACTTCCAACTTCAGAAGATAAATGTTCAATTGAAAATGCAATAATTAAATTTTTATTTAAAAAAATAATTCGGAGAAAATGTTAACACAATTTATTTAAATTGAATTAATTAAATTTATTTTGAAACTAAAATTATGAATCATCAACCAAAAATAATAAATTTTCAACAAAATAATTTCCCTTTCAAGTAAGTAGCTGAATTGAAAAAAAATTATATTACATAGTACATAAAATTTCAAACAAAAATATTAATTTTCTGAATATTATATATATTATTATATATATTATTGCCGGTTGGTAGCTTTTCCAATTAAGCTATTAGAGTGATGAAAATGAAAATCCTTTTTCAGAAATGTACGATTTAAAGAAATCTATCAAATAACAGAAAATACTTAACATAACTTGACATCTACTCTGATCGATAGAAACTGTCTTTGATGATAATACAGATCCCTTTAAATTAATTTTATACCAGGAATCGAATAAGTTTGATTAAAAGACGTGAATTTTTAACTAAATATTTTATATTTTGATAAAATTTTTCTCCAAAAAGATGATATTGATACGAAAGAATACCTTTGTTCAACAAAATACATGAATTTTAAGCTAAAAAAGTTACTTTTATAACAAAGAATAAAATATTTTAATTTTAAATTAGATAAATTAGTTTTTAACTGAATAAAATAAATATTCAACAAAATAGTTAAATTTTTAACAAAAAGATTAACCGTCTATCAAAAATAAATTTGAAGAAAAATGGAATAGTTAAAGTTTCATTTAGAAAAATTAAAGTTTAATAAAAAAACTTATTTTATACCAAAAAAAGAATAGTTTTTAACAAAATGCATGCATTTGTTAACCAAATATATTATTTTTATCATAATTTTCAACCAAAAGCTTAATGTTTTACCAAAAAGACAAATTTTTAACAAAATACACAAATTTTCAACTAACAACCATAAATTTTCAACAAAAAATTTAATAGTTTAATTTTCAGTAAGAGAAAAAAAATGTTGAGCAGATAAACTAAATTTTCAACGAAATACTTCAATTTTTAACTAAACCAATAAATTCTAACCAACAATTTTAAATGTCGATCAGAAAAAAATTTCAACGAAACATTAAATGTTTAAATTAAAATTTAAATTATTTCTTGAAAGAAGATCGTACTCCTTCACTCCATTGGGAATCGAACCACAAACCTTCTGATTTCCGGTGAGGTGCTTTTCCAATTTAGCTATTAGAGGAATCAGAATAAGAACTCTTGATTCAAGAAAATAACGCTAATTTTTAGCTAGTTGTTAATGGTACAAATAATGATTTCAAAGGAATCTGTTATATCATCAGAGATGGTACTTTACCGACCGTAGCTAACCCTCTAACCCATGAAGGCAGAAAATTTACACAATATAGATCAAGTTAAGAATCTTCAATAACATGGTTTGGAGGATTGTCTACGGTCGGTAAAGTACCATCTCTGATGATTTAACAGATTTCTTTTAAATAAATAGTAAAATTTTCAGTTAAAAAAAATTATTTCGTTCCAAAAAGAATAATTTTTCACAAAAAAAAGAATAGTTTAATTTTAGCAAGAAAAATAAGTTTTTAACCAAATAAAGTAAATTTTCATCGAAATATTGTAATTATCAACCAAATAAATGAAGTTTCTACCAAGAAGATTAAATGTCTATAAAAAAAATCCGACAAAAATTTGTGTCACATTTTGAGTTAAAAAAATTAATTTTCATTATTAAACTAATTTTAAAATAAAAAAAAATGTTTTGCAATATAAAATCTGAATTTCTACAAAAAATAATTGTTAAGAAAACTCATGAATTTTTAAATAAACATTTTAATTTTTAATAGAATTTTTCACTAAACAGATCATATTGGTAAAAGGTGAATCAGCGCCCCCAAGATCAATATTTTACCACAAAAGACAAAGTTTTAACAAAATAAAAAAATTTTCAAACAAATAGTAGAATTTCAAAATTATTATCATAGGTGAATTTTCAGTTAAAAAGAAATTATATAAAACTCAAACAAAATAGTAAAATTTGGAAAAAATAATAATAATATGCATATATTTAATGTTACTATTATAATTTATTATTATTTATACAAATTTGAAAATTTCATAATTAATTTCAGGGGCCTATTAACAAAAATGCCTGTACTCCCAAGGATTGACCTTTTTTCGATCCTTCCGAATGAAAAGGTACTATTAAAAATAAAAAAATTGTTAAATTTTTTTTACACAATGAAAGAAGCGGCTGCTGGAAATGAGATATAACAGTAATTTTATTTTTTACATAATTTAAAGAAAAGTTAAGGGAAAAAGGCTTGTATTTTATTTTTCACACAAAGAAAGGGGAGGCTGCTGGAATTGGGATATGTCTTTATTTTTACTTTTCAAGTAAGATAAAGAGAAGCTCCTGGAAAAGGGTTGTATATTTTTACACAATGAAAGGAAAGGCTGCGGGAATTAGGATATGTCTGTATTCTTACTTTTTAAATAATATAAAGGAAGGCTACTGGAAAAGGGTTGTACTTAACCTTTTTACATAGTGAGAGGAAAGGCAGCTAGAAATAGGATATGAATGTACATATTTTTATTTTTCCCTGAATTTAAAGTTACAGGAAAGGGTTATATTTTATTTTTTATGCAAAGGAAGGAAAGACTGGTGGAATTGGAATATGCCTTTATTTTTACTTTCCAGGTAAAATAAAGAAAAGCTCCGGGAAAAGGGTTGTATTTCATTTTTTTACAAAACGAAAGGAAAGGCTGCTGGAAATGGGATACGACTATATTCTTATTTTTCACATAGTGTAAAGAAGATTTACTGGAAAAGGGTTGTATTTTAGTTTACTTACACAATGAAAGAAAAGGCGGCTGAAAATGGGATATTACTTTATTTTTACTTTTTAAGTAATATAAAAAAAAGCTACTGGATAAGGGCTCTATATTATTTTTCACACAATGAATGGAAAGGCTGCTGGAAATGGAATACGACTATATATATTTTTCACATCATTTAAAGAAAATTTACTGGAAAAGGGTTGTATTTTATTTTTTTACACAATGAAAGGAAAGGCTGCTGGAAATGGGATATGGCTGCATTTTTACATTTTACCTAGTGGGAAGAAAAGCTCTGGGAAAGGGTCAAGGGTTAGTTGGGCTACTGAAAAAGGGATAGAACTGTGTTTCCACGCATTTTTACTTTTCATTAAAAATAAAATAATATCTAGTGGAAAAAGAGTAAGTGTGTGTTGTGATTTTATCTATCACTAAAAATTCGATATTTTTCAAGGTTTTAAAGGAATTGAAATATTTTAGGGCGGCGCAATTGGTAGCGCACATCACATGCGATAAATAGGTTGTAGGTTCAAATCCAGCCCGCCGTGAATTTTTTAGAATTTATTTTCTTGCGGTTTTTAATTATTTCGCGAAATGAAAAACTGATAAAATTGGTAAAAGGCCTCAATAAATCTACCATAATTTTTTTGGTTACATTTTCAAAAGTTTGCGACTATTTAATTACTTCGTAAAGTAGATGCTGGATATATTCGTAATTAATTAAAGTCTTGATGAGACAGAGGCAGAAACTCAGACATATTTGAGAGTTTATTCTTTTCAACATTGTTGGTTCCTCATTTTCACATCAATCTTCGTTTTAACGAGTTCCCAAACATTTCATTAAAACTTCCTGAAATATTCATTTATTTCAGGTTGTAGGAAATGTAACGATGCTAATTTCAGTTTTAAAACTCTGACAACCGAGATCCTTCGAAATGAGAAGGTATGCAATTTTTGTTCTCCTCTTTCTTATTTCTATATTTTACGTAAAATATGTCTGAATGTATTAATTTTAATAAACAAATACAGCTTTAAGAATTATAAATGTTCAATTAATTTAAAAAATAAATAAATTGTGATAAATAATACTGGTCAGTGTATTATTTATAACAATGTCAATGATTCCTAAACAATAAAACCAATTAAATTCTCAATCATTTAAAAAATGTTATAATCTTAGTTAGTGTTATATTTAAAAAAATTTTCAGCTTCATATTCGACGGGTTAAATGCTTAAAAAATTCGAATAATTTATATGTTTAAACTATGAGACATTTAACCTGTAGGATCATGGTTTAAAACCTTAAAAGGTTTTAATAATGTTGTTCAGCTTTAAACCAAGTAGGTGAATTTCAATTTAAAAATATACATTTTAATATAAAAGGCAATTTTCGATAAAAAAAAGTTACATTTTGCGAATATTCTGCCCAAAAAATCCATTTTGAAATTTTAAATTAAACATGGAAAAGTAAAATTTTCAACCAAAAAAACTAATTTTCAACAAAAAATATAATAGTTGATATATCTACAAAAAATGATAGCAAATAAAAAAGGAATAAAAATTTTAATCAAACTGTTGAATTTTCAATATAAGTGTAAGAATTTATGAAAAAATGTTGCATTTTCATCAAAATGAATAAATTTGCAACCTAGCCTTTCTGTTTTTAACCAGAAAATATGAAACTTCTACCTAAAGAGATTAATTGTCAATAAAACAATCGCATTTTTAATTTAAAAATATTTTTTAACCAGGAAAAAAATATATTATTGTCATTAATAAATTTTAGAATTTTCTACAAATTAGTTGAATTTGTAACCAAAAACATTAATTTTCAACAAGGTAGTTTTTAACTTTTAACTACGTAGTTGAGTTTTTTACAAAAAAGGATAAGTTCTCAGTTGAATTCAAACAACAAAAAATTACGTTTTCTACAAAATAGTTGAATTTTCAATACAAAAATACGAATTTTCAGCTTATAATGGAATCTTCTACTAAACTGCTTAAATTTTTAATTAAGAAAAAAAACGACTGTTCAACAAAAAGTGGAGTTTTTGGCAAACAAAGAGAAATTTCGAATAAAACTTTCATTTTAATCAAAATAATTAAAGCTACTAGAAAGTTGAATTTAGAATCAAACAGTATGAAATTTCTCTCGCACAAAGAGATGCATTTCCACTTTAACAGTTTAATTTTCAACCATGAAACATTTTTGAGTCCAGGAAGAAAAAAAATTTCCATCAAATTCTTGAATTTTTAGCAAAGAATTTAACTATCAACCAAAAAGAGTAATTTTCAATACAAAGTGTTATAGTTTATAATTCAAGTGAAAAAACTTATTTTAAATTGAAAACAGTTACATTAAACTAAAACATAAAATTTCATTCAAATATTTTAATTCTGAACAAAAAAAGATTTATTTTGAAGCAGACAGTCGCATATTCAACCAGAAGAGATTAAATCTCTAACAAAACGGTTAATTTTCGACTTATAAAGATTTTTTAGTAAAAAAAATAGTATTTCAAACAAATTGTTGAATTTGCTCCAAAAAACTGGAATTTTCAAAATAAATTATGAGTTTTGAACTCATAGTTAGATTTTCAAAGAACAAGAACTATTTTTCAACCAAAAAATAGTTACATTTTCAAGTAAAGTAAAACATTTGGTTAACTTTTTGATAAAATTGTTAAATTTTAATTAAAATAATTAAATTCTCAACAAAAAATTTGCATTTTTGTTTAAAAATATAACATTTCTAACCAAAGAGAAGAATTTTCAATAAAACAGTTAAAATGTTAATCAAGAAAAAATCTTCAGTTAAGAGAGAAAAAAATTTCAAAGAAATTATTCAAGTTTCAGTAAAAAAGTTAAATTTTAACCAATTAGTTAAATTCTTAACTAAAAAAGATTATTTTTCGACCAAAAAAATAGTTACATTTTCAAGCAAAGTAAAATAGTTGGTTAAATGTTTGATTATATTGTTAAATTTTCATCAATGTAATTAAATTTTCAACCAAACAGTTGAATTTTTACGGAAAAATATAGAATTTCTAACAAAAGAGAAATACTTTTCAGGGGAAAAAAAAACAAAAAATTGTTCAATTTTAATCAAAAACGTTCATCTTTAACCAAATAGTTAAATTGTCAACCCAAAAAGACGAAGTTTTAACAATACAGAATTATTTTTAACCAAAGATGATAAAATTCTAATAAAATTGTTAAATTTTCATCAAAATAATTAAATTTGCCAGGTTTCAACCAAAAAATATACAATTTTCTCTTAAAAGAGATAAATTTTCAATAAAAGAGATGAATTTTCAACGAAGAAACAATTTTTAAAATTGTTTAAAATTTTTAAAATTGTTTAAAATTTTTAAAATAAAATTTCTAACCAAATAGAAGGATTTTCAATAAAATAGTTGAATTTTCGCCTAGGAAACATTTTTCAGGCAAAATATATAAAAAGGTCGACTTCTTAAATTTTTAATAAAAAAGTTCATCTTTAAACAAATAGTTTGTTCAGATTCAACACAAAAAGATGAACTTTCAATACAGCAGTTGATTTTTTAACAACAAAAAAATGATAATATTCTAAAAAAATTGTTAAATTTTCATGAACGTAAGTAAATTTGTAACCACCTTCATCCTTAATAACAAAATATAATATTTTTACCCTAAGAGATTAGCTTAATTCCCAATCGGAAAATATTTTTTTGTCAAAAAACTTCATACTTCTAAAATTTTAGTTAAAAAAACTGAAATAATTTTGAATAAAAAAAAGGAGTTGAAAGCGATAAGATTTCTAGCCGAACGAACTTTTCAAGATGTGAAATTTCTAAACAATAAAACTTAATAAAAATCATTCTAATTGTTTAAAGTTTTAACGTGTAAACTGTAAATGCGATTCATCATTTGATTTATTTCCTATTTGAGTTCAATTTAACAATTTCTTTCTTCGAAAATAAATGCCAACTGCATATTAAAGTTTGGGCAACAAAGAAACGATTCATCACGATAGGATGAGAAACCTAATTTAAACTTTCGAACATTTTTCGATCTTTCCATGATCGAGGAGAATCGCTTTAGCTTTTCAATAGACACACCATAAATCAGTATCTATCAGGTAGAATATTCGTCATTGTTGACGGACGTACTGTCAACGATAGAAGGATGAGTTTACTTTCTCAGGGACACCGAGGTCAGATTCTGAATTAAGAAAAATGAAAAAGTCTCCCTAACGCGGTGTAATAGGGGGGGGGGGGGGGGGGGGGGGGGGGGGGGGGGGGGGAAGAGCAGCATTGGGAAACAAATTGTCCCGACCACAAGATTTCACACAGAGGGAGAGACTGCAGAAACCATTTGTGAGTAAATTTATTTTTAAATTGTAGAAATATATTTTTCTTCAAAGGTATAGATTTATAGAAGACCAATTTTTTTCTAGAAAGATCGAAATTTTTGTATCATTAGGGTACCATTTTGGACGATGGTCAATGTCGCCCCTGCTACCTGCGTACGGTTCCCCCACTACTTGGCTTCCCCCACTACTCGGCTTCCCCTCATTCAGCCGAACTGCTGCCGCAGAGCCTGGTCAGCGGGAGTCCTTTATACCTAATGAGGAGTAAAATTAATGTTAATATTATAATTATAAAATATGACATTAATTTTAATTAATAGTTGACCAACTTTTAATAGAAATAGTGAAACTTTCAACTAAAACAATTAGTTTCCTGCAAAAAGCATTTGAAGAAAATAAATAAATTACAAAAAATTTGTTTTAAACAAAATATTTAAATTTTTAAACAAAAAGTTAAATTTTTATCCAAAAGGCTGAATTGTATACGAAAAAAGGCATTTTTAATCAAATACACGAACATTGCACAAAAGAAATTTATTTTCCACCAATTCTAATTTTCTATACAAAAATTAATGTTTAATCATAGTTAAATTTTCAGAAAACAAATTTTTTCAACTAAATTGATAAATCATCAACCAAAAAAAAACTCAATTTTTAACAAAGCAGTTCCACTTTCAACCAGAAATAATGAAAAAAAAAATAGTTAAAATTCTTTGAAATTGCTTTATATTATTGAAAATAATTGAAAATTCCTTGAAATCTTTTAAAATATCTTAAACTATTTAAAATCCTTTAAAATCTCTTGAAAATTCCTTGCAATTTTAAAAATACTCTGAAATATTTTAAATCCTTTAAAATTTCATATTAAATTACTGTAATCAATTGAATATTCCTTGGAACCTTTTAAAATACTCTCAAATATTTCGAAATCTTTCAAAATCTTTTGAAAAATCTTGACATCTTTTAAAGATTTTTAATGTACTTTGCAGTTTATTTAAAACCACCTTGCTATAATTATTAAAATTCTGGGAAATTCCTTTAATTTATAATTATGAATTAAAGATTCACTGAAATCTTTTTAAACTTCCTAAAATATTTAAAATCCTTTACAATATTTTGAAATTTTTTGAAAATTCCTTGAAAATTGAAAACTACCCTAAAATATTTCAAATCTTTTACAACATCATACTACATTATTGCAATCAATTAAAAATCAATTTCCTTAAAATAATCTCAAATATTTCAATACCTTCAAAATATTTTGAGATACTTTGACCTTTTTTTTAAAGATTTTTAAACTACTTCTTTAAAATTCTTTGAAATTCCTTAAAATTAGAAAAATAGGGTAAAAATTCCTTGACATATTTTAAAATATCCTCAAATATTTAAAATGCTTAAAAATCTGGAGAAACCTCTTGACATTTTTTAAAACTCTTGAAAATTCCTTGAAATTTTAAAAGTACGCTAAAATATTTCAAATCCTTAAAAATCTCATATTGAATTCCTGTAATCAATTAAAAATTATTTGGAACCTTTTTAAATACTATCAAGTATTTCGAAACCTTCAAAATCTTTTGAAATACCTAGACCACTTTTAAAGATTTCTAAAGTACTTTGGAATTTTTTTAAAAAACTCTGTTAAAATTGTTAAAATTCTTTGAAATTCCTTGAAATTATAAAAATAAATTGAAAATTACCTGCATCTTTTGAAAGATTCACAATATTTAAAATCCTTAAAAATCTTTTAAAATTTGTTATAGCTCTTGAAAATTTTTTGAGAATTTAAAAATTCCCTGAGATATTTCAAATTCTTCAAAATATCATATTTAATTACTGTAATCAATGAAAATTCGTTGGAATCTTTAAAATTCTCTCAAACTTTTCAAATACTTCAAAATCATTTGAAATGCCTAGGACTTTTTTTTAGGATTTCTAAATTAGTTTCAAATTTAAAAAATAAGCCTTCTAAACATTGTTGAATTCTTTTAAATTCCTTGAAATTATAAAAATAAATTGAAAATTACATGAAATCTTTTAGAACATTCAAAAATATTTAAAATTCTTAAAAATCTTTTAAAATTTCTTCAAATTTCTTAAAGCTCTTGGAAATTCCTTGAAAATTTGAAAATTCCCTGAAATATTTCAAATCCTTCAAAACATCATATTAAATTACTGTAATCAATGGAAATTCCTTGGAATCTTTAACATTCTCTCAAATTTTTCAAATACTTTAAAATCTTTTCAAGTGCCTAAGACCTTTTTTAGGATTTCTAAATTAATTTGGAATTTATAAAAATAAGCCTTCTAAACATGTTTTAGTTCTTTGAAATTCCTGTAAATTATAAAAATAAATTGAAAATTCCTTGGCATCTTTTAAAACGTCCTCAAATATTTAAAAGCCTTAAAAATCTTTTGAAATCTCTTGAAATTTTGTAAAGCTTGAGATTGAAATCTAAAAAAGAGAAAAGTTTCAAAACGTTAAATATTGAAAAGTTTGTAGATTAGAGTTTTGAAAATAGAATCAATAAAAATTCAAAGCGTTCGAAATTTAATTTTCAAAAATTTTCAACTATTCAATAAAAATAATTTTCAACTCGATGGGATTCAAGTCTTTAAATTCAAAATTACAAATATGGAAGTTTATTTATAAAAAATTAATAATAATAAATGAATTGAATCCGTTCAAAATTTAAATGTATGTTTTTCATTTGGACAATTTCTAAATTAAATTATTTCAGACTGAAGTTTAGAAAACAGAAAAATTTTAAAACATTAAAAATGTAACTAATTTTAGATTAGTTAAACTATTAAATTAAAGTTGTAACAGAAATTACTCGAGTTGAAGTTTAACTATTTTTAAAACGATTTTCATATATAATTATAAAATTATATGTATATATTTTTGAGGGTATTTTTAGATTTTCAAAAAATTTTCAAGAGATTTCAAAATATTTTAAAGGATTTTGATATATTTTAGGATGTTTTAATAGATTTAAAGGAATTTTAATAATTTAGTATGAGATTTTACAGGATTTGAAATATTTCATGGTATTTTTAAAATTGTAAGGTATTTTCAAGAGCTTTAAAAAATTTCAAGAGATTTCAAAAGATTTCAAAAGATTTGTAAGGATTTTAAATATTTGAGGAAGTTTTAAAAGACGCTAAGGAATTTTCAATTGATTACAGTAATAAAATATGAGATTTTAAAGAATATGATATATTTTAGGATATTTTAATAGATTTAAAGGATTTGAAATATATCATGGTTTTTTTAAATTTCAAGATATTTTCAAGAGCTTTAAAAATTTCAAAACATTTTAAAAGATTTGTAAGGATTTTAAATATCTGAGGAAGTTTTAAAAGACGCCAAGGAATTTTCAATTGATTACAGTAGTTTAATATGAGATTTTAAAGAATTTGATATATTTTAGGATATTTTAATAGATTTAAAGGAATTTTTAAATGAGTTCAATAATTTAATATTAGATTTTAAAGGATTTGAAATATATCATGTTTTTTTTCAAGATATTTTCAAGAACTTTAAAAAATTCCAAGAGATTTTAAAAGATTTGTAAGGATTTCAAATATTTAAGGGCTTGCGACACAGTGGGATTCCTACATTACCAACCTCTTTTTTCCATTGAACAAAATTTTTTTGTGAACCATAGAACTTTTTTGGTAAATGAAATATCGAACTCAAAATTTGAGGAGAGCATAAGAAGACATTATTCTACGTTTATGTACTGCATTTGAATCGGAATTAAAAAAAAAAATTATTTCTGAAATTTTTTGCCAAATTTCGATTCAAATGCAGTACATAAACGTAGGATAATGTCTTCTAATGCTCTCCTGAAATTTTGAGTTCGATATTTGATTTACAAAAAAAGTTCTATGGTTCAAAAAATTTTTTTTTCAATAGAAAAAAGAGGTTGGTAATGTAGGAATTCCACTGTGTCGCATGCCCTTAAGGAAGTTTTGAAAGACGCCAAGAAATTTTCATTCGATTTCTACAATTTAAGCGAAAACTAATTGTTTTAGTTGAAAGTTTAACTATTTCTATTAAAAGTTAGTCAACTATTAATTAAAATTAATTTTATATTTTATAATTATAATATTAACATTAATAATATGTATAATAGTAATAATATTCATACTACATACACCTGAAAAACATAACCTCAAAATCGACTCATGTCTGAAATGAAGAATCACGCGAAACATTATATTCGCTAAGTTCTTCCATTTCTTTCAAATGGGGATCGAGATATAAATAGAAGCCCACCGAAGTCTTACGAACAGTGGCGGATTTAACGGGCGGCAAATGAGCAGATGCCTCCTGGGCCCCCGTTCGAAAATGCTCTTAAAGGCTCTCCCGATGAGGTTCCTTCTATGTGAACTATTAAGAAGCTGCTGTGAAATTTTTGAATTTCTTTAAATATTTTTGTGTGCGAAAAAATATTTACTCCAACGAGTTCCTAAAATTCAATTTTTTTTTACCTTTTAGTAAGTGATATATCATTTAAAGTTTAAAATTTCGCGCGTGAAACTCGATCGGCGACAAATATGGCGGTTTGTTCGGGAATCAAAATGAATTGGTGATTATTGTCGGTCCGCATGATGGCGTGATTGTTGCTAGACCTGGCAACCTTCATTGTTGCAGCTCTGACTAATCATATTGAGGTTAAAGATCCGTCTTTGTGGTAAAAATTGTGTTTAAATTAGATGTTGTAACGACGCAACAATCTTCAAAGGTAAATATCACTTTAAAACATAAGCACCGCAATGTTTAAGCCCGAAAAATGTAAACCTACAATTATTCAGTGTTTGTAAATAAAACCTCGAATGTAAAAATTTAACCTTATTGTCGAGATAAGGTTTTCATGTTTTATATACGTCACTCGAAAAGTTTTTGAAAGAACTCGTTACCATAAAATTTTAGATTAACGATATAATTTCCACGCATACATTTTTACAATGTAAATTTTATGCGATCGTTTCAATGTAGTATTATATAATTATCAATTGAAGTCGCAAACCAAAATGAACCCGCACAGCACAAATTTCTCAGATAAACGCGATTTCACAAATGATAGTTCTTTGCAATTTTTGAAATTTATTGTGAGAAATAATTGAGTGCACAGTTTAACCGAATGTTGTAGCTTGTTCAGATTGTTTTTAACAGTACCAGTCACAAGTGCAAGCGCCGAACGAGGGATGAGTTCTTTGAAAAGAATCAAAGACTATCGTCGTGCCTCTTTATCTGAAGAAACACTCAATAATTTCAGTATTATGTTCATCGAAAGAGACGTGGTCAACGAAATAAATTTAAATTCGACGATCGAAATATTTGCACAGCAAAAGGCAAGACGAGGTTTTAAAACAATGTAATATCTACCTTGTACAAGTGCGATTTTGGAGTAAAATGTATAAGTCAGAATTCAAAAATGAGATTGTCAAAAATAATTATTCAATAAATAATTAATTAATTAAAAACCGAAATATTTGGGCTAATTGAAAAAAAATCACCAAGGAACTGTAAAAAACATTTATAAATCATAAATGTAATGATAATTAATTTGTAACTATCAGAAAATTAATATTTGTCCGCATCGATCAATTTTCAATTTAGTGCAACCGAAAATCTCTTTCAGTAACATTTTGTTAACCAATTCAGTGGCCCCTAAAAACATTTGCCGTCTAGTCTAATTTCCTTAAATCCGCCACTGCTTCCGAAACTTTCAGTTGGACAGTCATCGTGATGCAGAAAACCGAAGTCTAATCGTGCATTTTCGGCTTCCACACGAACTCACAGTGGTAATCATGCACCTTCTGTTTTGCGGCTTTCAAACGGTAGTTATGGTGAGGCTAAATTTCATTCCCGATCTGGCAGCTCTGACTAAAATGCGAAATATCAGATTTTTTAAATTTAGCGCTTAGTAGTATACTAATATATTATTCAAAATCAGATTTGAAGACTGCTTGGCTAACATAAGAAAGGTTTATTAATTTAATTTGATTTAATTTAATTAATTTTGCACTCCCAGTGCAAAAGTATGAACAGTCTTAATCTTAGCCCAATTTGGGAATCATTAACAAAAATGATAAATTTGGCTTATTGTTTAACTATTGACATTGCTTAAAATTACCTGGATGAAAAAGTAATATACTGTTCGTATATAATGGACAAAATAATGATATTTTTCATTGTTCTATACAGAAAAATTTATAGACAAATGAAAAATATCATTGTCTTGTCCACTATATTTAAACTATATATAACTTCTTCACCTGGATATCTATCAAACACTGTGCCTTAAGGGCATTTGACACAGCTAAATACAATAAAGTACGTTTAGGTACTCCATTTTGGTAGAAATTTTACTGAAAATTATTTAATCTTTTTTCTGAACCTCAACATTTTTGTAACGTTCGAACTTTTTTTATACATATAATATCGGTCTAAAACTTTGAGAAATGCAAGAGCCGAAAGAAAAGTACGTTTAAGTACAAAGATTAATAATAAAAGATGTAGAAAAATATATTTCAACAATCAATTCCAACGTTATCAGCCGGTAACGTTGTACACGAAAATACGAAACCTGGCGGCCACTAGACGAGGCTCTAGTTTGAGACTGATATTTTATGTATAAAGAAAGTTCGAACGTTCGAAAAATGTTGAGGTTCAGAAAAAAGATGAAATAATTTTCAGTGAAGTTCTTACCAAAATACAGTACCTAAACGTACTTTATTGTATTCTAATACATTTTTGAAGTTTCAGCTCGATATTTTATTTACAAAAAAAGTTCTTAGATTCAAAAAAACATTCAGTGAACTAAAAAACTGTGGTCGGTAATATAGGTATTTAGCTGTGGAAAAAAAGATGGCTTTTGTTTCATACAAATTTTGTAAAAAGCAAAATTGGGCTTGTAAGGAAAACTATTAAAATAACATATCGTTGGAATCGCTATAATTTCCATATTTCGAATATTATATTTGTAAATTACTAAGTGCTAAATTTAAAAAAGTGATATTCGGCATTTTAGTCCAAATTAGGTACAAAAGACTCCCGCTGACCAGGCTCGGTGGCAGCAGTTCGACTAAGTAAGGGGAAGCCGCATAGTGGGGGAACCGTACACGGTACCCGGCGGAATTGTCAACTGCCTATTTTTTAAACTACGTCACCAATTTTATTGCGGGGAAGGGGATCGCGCTAAAAATTACAAGTTTTAACAGGTGAAGGGGGGGGGGGCAGTGGAAGTAACATCACAAAACTACATTAAATTTAGTCTGTTTCCGCAGTGCTACACCTTAATAATAACTTATTAGATTTGAAAAGCAATTAATGTTCAGAATTGCTGAATCCTGTTGAAATATGAAAACTCCTTTTTTCTAATTAATCATCCAAAAACGTTCGTATATTTTTAAAAATTTCAGATGCTTGAAATTCGAAATTATGAAATTTTCGGGCGTATATTTATACTGTTAGTGTGTAATAAAACTTATTTCTATATTTTTCATTATTTGACATAAAAATTTCCTTATCCTATTTATTATATGAATTAAAGTCAATCGATTTCTTGCAAAAAGGTTTGCTTATGATTATAGACTTTCACAATAGATTACATATGGGTAATTCTCCACAGCCAAGGCACTTTGGTGTCCCTGGATTATATTATTAAAAATACTGGTTTTATTATTGTAAAACTTGGTACAGATATTCATTTTAGTACCTCATAACTAGTCCCATAGTAAAAATTAGGTTATATTATTGTAAGCCAGAGTAAAAAAATATTACGTATCCGAAAAATTGCTTCAACAGATGTCAACACATACCGGAGGCGAATTTTGGAGTCATGTAGGAAATAAATAATGAACTATTTTAAAAATTATGTTTAAAAATCTTAAAGTTAGACTCTAAAAGTTCAAACTTTAAAATTAATATCTTAATTTTAATGTAATCGACACTACATACATGCTTGCAAATAGGACTGTCTTCAAAAATATTTGTGAGGTTATGTCGAACATAACTTATGTGTTCTTTAGATTATAAGAAAATGACATCTGAATATGTTTTCATATTTTTAAGGTTAAAAAAACGAACTAAATTTACACACTGTTAACAAATTTAATTAATTTCAATTAATTTATTTAAAAATTTGCTTTTCGGCATAATGGTTTTTACGAAATTTAGCCTAAGATTTAAGACGTAAAGGGAATTTTCATTATACTTGTTTTTAAATTAAACATATGATCTTAAGGGCCGTGTTCTAAAAAAGAAATCGCAACATAGGAACTAAGTTTTCAAATTAATTTGCAGCTTACTTTTTTATCCATTATTACATTGATTTATTCGCTTCTATCAAGGAATTTAGATTTGGAATTATTGAATATAATCATTCCACTTAAATCAACAAAAAGAAAGTGGTGACTAAATGTTCAAATTCATTTAAAATGATTAAATTGTATCTTTTTTTAAATAATTTACTGAAAATATAAATTATTTTACAGTTTTCGATGACTGTAATGTAATAGAATAAAGCTTTTTGAGGGTGAAATTTTGTACATTTTTATAATTTGGTAGCCACTTTTTAAAATTTTCTATTTTTTTAATTTTTTAATTTTGCTAGCATACGGGCAACAAGATTTTGGTAAAATTAAAAATTCTTCAGATATTATTTTAAATGGTTAATTTTAAGTTCTTAAGATTTTAATATACGCCAAAAAAGAATTTGAATGGTTTTAAAACCATTTTCTGAGAAAAAATATTTTTTTGCAGAAGTTTCAGTAGTTTTGGAAAGAATAAAAAAGAATTGAAATCTTGAGAAGATCCAGAACAATTTTAAATGAAATGTACATATTTACAGATTTCAAACAAAAAATTAGAAGCCTTTTAAAAATATTTGAAGGTTTTAAGAGAACAATAAAATTTTCACAAGATTTATGGTTAAATTTCAAATAATTTTTTTATTTTTAAAAAGGTATTCAAAAAGGAAATTAAATTAGAATTAGAAAGTATTTAAGGAGTTTAAAGTTAATTTAAAACTTGTGAAAAATGTCTTTATTTAAAATGTAGATTGTTGAAGATTTTGAAACAATAAGCTGAATTATATTCTTGCGAGGAAGTTCCCATAAAAGAAAATCATCCAGGTAAACAACGGAACAATAACCTAAGCCTCTTAAATGAGAAAGCCAGGTTTCAGGATTTTACTAAAAACGCAAGGAGCTGTACATAAACCAAAAGGCAAACATGTGAACTGATAAAAAGTACCATCAAATTTAAATCCCAACAATTTTCTTTACAATTCAGTTTAAAATGTTCTGGTTCAATTAAGATATATCGATTTTTAAGATTTAAAATAAATCTAAAGATACTATCTAGTTTTGGATCAAGAAAAAATGAAGAAATAAGCTGATAAATCAGGATCCTGCTTCCGGTAATTCTTGGGAGGATTCGCAAAAGTTTTTTTCTGTCAGCCCAGCATCAATGGGTAAGATTTGATTTGTCGACGGGGCGGGCCTTTGAATTTTTTTTAATTTTCTGAATGCTGGTTCTTGGTTGATTTCAGAGTGTTAGAAGTGTTCTACAAAACCTTGGCTGCCTTCAAATTTTCTGCTAAGTCCTTTCCAAATAAAAATTCTTCAGTCGGTGCTCAGAGCTTCTCTTAGAGGAATTTCAGTTAATTTCAGTTGAAATAGTTTTTCCCATTGCTGATATACAGGCTGTCAATCGCTCTTGTTTAGAAATAATTCGAGCATCTCTTGTCAAAGCTGAGTCTTCTGATTGAAGAGCAGTTTTAACCTTAAAAGTTAGCTCAGGTGGATCAAATTTTTTTTCTTTAGATTCCCAGATAAATGTTTAATGATTTTTTATTTTGAAAAATTAACTTTAGGCTTATATTCTGAAAGATTTCAAAGTGTTTTCAAAAAATTTTTTAAAAAGAATCTGAATAATTTTAAGGCAAATTTCTTTTGTGTTTACAAAATATTGTTAGGTATACTATGAGTTATTTTCTAGACGATCTTAGGATCATTTTTTTATATTATGTTGAATAACAAAAAATTGTTTAACTTATTTAGATGTACTTATAACATATTCGCGGACCTTTCTAGTAAATTCCGAGATACTTATGAAGAACAGATCAATTCTGGGTATTGTCAAACACATTCGATTGATATGCGTGCATAATGAATGAAGTGGTGATCCCTGCATTCAACCAGTGGCAGCTATGGGCAAATAAAATGACAGCTGTGATCTGGTACTCTGTTTTGGTACAGTAATTGGCAAGATAGACCGGAAGTAAGGTCAGCCTACCAGTCCTCGGACAATTTTAAATCAGAAGATTATTGCCATAAAGGTTTGCATATTTTCGAGCGTCCATATATCAAATCTTCTAATCATCTGATCATAGTCAGAGCCTGGCAGAGGATAATAACCATCCTCCTTATACGAGAGAAACTTTGGGAAACAATTAAAGTCGCCAAGGATTATTATTTTCTGTCCTTAGAGATATCGCAGTTGTATAATTATTTCTATTAGTGATTCAAGTACGACATTTTTTACGAGCGGCGGAACATATATGACCTGAATGTAAATTGTTGTATTATGAACTTTAACTTTGACAAGAACCAATTCAATATCATCTAACAATGTCATACGTTGGTGTATACTAACTTCAGTACAAGGAAATTTACAATTTATTGTTATCAAAACCTCTTCCCCAATTTTATCAAGTCGATCCTTTCGATAAACATCAAAGTTGTTCAGGTCAATGAATTTACTTGATAGAACGTGTGGTTTCAGTTACGACTCAGTGAAAGCAACAATATCATATTAAAAAATATCCTGGGATTGAACCAGCTTATAAAGTTTGGTATTTATACCCCTCACATTCTGATAATTTATAGATAGGGCAGACCTGGAAATTTATTTATTGACGTACTTAGTGATTTATTTGTGTCAAGCGATATCAAAACTTTTGTCGAGCCTGGCGAGAAACTGATATTTTGTGAAGAGACTACAGCTTCGATTGTTTGTTCAATATTTTCAGGAACAAAGTTTGAGAAGGCAGTGGTTGCGATATTATCTTCAGAATCCCTTGTCGATAAACAATTCGCAGATCTTTCTCTCCCTTCGCTAATCGACCGTTAAGCATCCTCTTCACTTCTTTGTATTCTAATTTCTGCATAGGTGTCTTGTCCAGAGAAACTCGCATACCATGAAGAAGATACAGTTTGGTTTGATCTCCTCGTGCAGACAAAAACTGTCGGAATGTTTTCATTGCCATCGTTTCCGATGGGAACACGCATTTGATGGGGCGTGGAGACGGAGCAGCCTGAACAAATTTCCCAATGCGAATGAGTTTCAGCTCGTCCACTTTTATATTCGGACTAAGTTTTAAAGAAAAAAATAGACATTTTAATTGTGTTATACTCTTTACCCGGAAGCTTATTGGAAGCATTGGGAACTTTCTTAGTCAATAAAAAAGAGGCCCACAAAACCTTCAATATCTTGTTTAATATCCATCGACGTAACTAGCAATACATATGATATTTTACAACAGAAGTTACGGAATAAATGAATAAAATTTGGATCGGGGCGACAGAAAATGATTCACCAAAGGATTTTTTAATCCATTTTATTTTAAAGCTTTAGAAAAAAAATGCAGTTGTTTTCCATCGACGTAACATCCATCGACGTGACCATCGTGCCATGTTGCGACGTCAGCTGACAAGATGTCCGCAACTTACGGTGAACAATGATTTCTGTCTAAACTAATAAAAAAATAAATAAAGTTTTGTTTCATGCAATTATTCGTATTATAGTTTGGCCCTCGGCGTCCAGACATCTTTTGGAGTCTCAGATTTCGCCGATCCATTCTGAAATACCAAATTAAGACTTGCTACGATTCTTAATTTCGTGCGACAGATTTAGGTTAGGTTGATACCGGCGTTTGTATATGTATGTATTTAATAAAAACTATAAGCCATTGGCATTAATTAATTACAATTGTTTTGTGGAAATTTTGCTTCTTTAGGTAAATAAATCAAAAGTATAAAAATATTGTTTATTTATCAATTTTAACACTTTTTATTGTGTTTCTGTTTTTAGTAGAAAAACAATAAGCGAAATGAACAAACCTAAAAGTAAAAAATCGAATCCACCAAAAAAAGAACTGGTAAAAGAAGAGGAAAGGTTAAAAAACAAAAAAGAGCTAAGGCGGCAGCTAAAGAAAGGAGTAAAATAATTATTGAAAATCCTATTGAAAAAACTGACGAGCAACTAAAACAACATCTAAGGTACAATTTTTGAGAAACTCCAATTTAAAAAAACATAAAACTTTAAAAATAACATATATAATTTATTATTTTATTGGTAATTTAAAAATTATTTTTTGGTTCATTTTACTTATAAAAGTTATACAAATCTGTATATCTAGTGGATTTTAAAGAATTTTTTCAAGAGAAGTGAGGAGTGAATTGGTAGGGTTTCTAAGATTTGAAGAGATATGAACATTTCTTTAATTCATTCAAAATTTAATTGCATTATTCAACTTTATGTAGGAATAATTCTAGTTAAGATAGTTCAAAGAATTCACGAACATAACGGAATGAATGAAATTAGCGGAATCAATGGAATTCAAGGAATTTACTTAATTCAAAGAATTAAAAGAGTTCGCGGAATTCATGAAATGAAAAGAATTCGCCGAATTCATGGAACTAAAGGAATTCATTGAATTCAAAGAATTAAAGGAATTCTCCAAATTCATGGAATTAAATGAATTCGCGAAATTGATAGAATTCATAGAATTCGGGGAATCAATGGAGTTCAAGAAATTCATTGAAATCGACGAATTTATGGAATTAATTGAAATTTCTTGATTTTCAAAATATATATGTGTGTATGTATGTGTTTTCGGAGGACTTTAAACAAGATCACTTTAACGACTCTCGGATATGACGTAGTTGTAAATCGACCCTTACATTGTCTTGTGTTTTCTGTAACAGTTTCGTGGCAACTCTAAAAGAGAACAGTCTTTTATATACTCGGTTGGGGAAAAAGCCAAATAGAAAATTTTAAATTTGGCATGAATGCACTTTCTTAAAATTGTTCATCGACATGCAGTTACTAGGAAATCCGGAAACGTACTCAAAGATAATTAATTCAGAGCAATTCATTATAATTTTACGATAAAAAAAGAAAAAAGAAATTTTAAACCTACAAACTAAAAATAACGCTGAGATTTTGAACCGGGGGGGGGGGGTGTGGTAACTCGCTTTTTATTGTAAATTTAAAGATGTAGGCCTAAAATAAACACACAAAAAAGATATATATATATATGTATATATATATATGTCTTTGGTGAAGGTCTGAGAAGACGGCCAGATACTAACTTCCATATATCACAACGATGCTGAAGGCTGGTGACCTTCTCAGCATGAAAGCAAAAATACAAACCCAAGACGACTCTCTCGGTTCTAGTTCTACTTCCCCCCTCTCCCAACCCTCCCTTATTAACTGAAGTTTTTGGTGGGACTGACGCTAGAACTACAATCTCCACGATATGACGATTTGATACTTAACTTTGACATGATTTTGACTCAGAAAATAAACTTATTGCATAAAGGTGTTAGTTGGGCGTATAATCTAAACAATGAATAATACAAACTACAAAATAGCCTCGGAAAGGACTGGAACTTTTAATGACAATAGGCATCCACACGGAAAATCTAAAGGTCATGTTTCATGCGACGAATGGACACTGGGTGTTTGGAATGCTAGGGGAGTACATGATCTCAAGGTAAAAGAATTGCGTGAAACTATGGACGTGAAGAAACTAGATATTTCATGTGTGCCCGAAACAAAGAAAAAGGGATGCGAAACTAAAGACATAAAAAACGGCGTGTTGAAAGGCAAATTTGAAATATGGTCAGGAGTAGACTGTGAATCACATGGCAAACAAGGAGTAGGTCTGATTTTGAATCAAAGAGCAAAGCAGCATCTCGGAGACCATGGTTTAGGCACAAAATGGTCCACATGTACACCTGGTCTAAAGGAAATAGCCGCAGTATAATTGACTTTGTTGTTGCGGATGAAAGACTAAGGGAGTTCGTCAAAGATACAAGAGTCATAAGGGGTCCTGAATGAAGAGACCCAAGAAAGCAAAACAAACGCGAATCAAAATTGAGAACCTACAGAAACCGTACGTGTGAATAGATTTCCAAAATAAGATAATCGAAAGCATAAATAGGACAACATGGGAGGATCGTATAAAAAACAAAGATATAGAGGACGCCTGGACAATGTTACGGGATATCCTTGTTAGATGTACGTTCGAAGTGTGTGGTACTGCAGTTGTAGGAAGAATTTCTGGTGATGCGTGGTGGAATGATGAAATTAAGGCTGCCCAAAAAGCAAAAAGAGAAGCGTACAAGAGAACTTTGAACATCGCAGGTCTTAGCAATGAGGAAATAAGTAGACGTAGAAATGATTATAGACGCGAAGACAGGATACTGAAACGATTAGTTAAAGAAAGTAAAGATACAATTAGAGCAGAAGAAGAGATAAAAATACAAAACGACTTTGAAGGAAGCAGGAAACTACTTTATAAAACAATGAAAAGAAACAAAAGTACAGAAATTGTCAACATGAGAAATAGTAGGGGGGAAATGGTATATGATGCGGAACGCATCCTCTGAACTTAAGTGCCCATGTGCGCATCTAGGGGAAAGTATCATTTGGAGACTGAATTTTGGCTCATGCAGAGTTGTGGAGTTCTGAACCGCGCTGTCAGCCACCTGAATACCTATCAAAGCAACTATTCGCTCTGCGATATTTGCTTAAATAGTTGTTAATAAGGAAACTGATTAAAACAATATTCACCTAATTTTCAAATTTCTTTCATTTAATAGGGCGTACCAGTCACTTAGAATAAAATTATAACTTCCTAATGCAACTTCCAAAAGTTAGGTTAGTCATGCCCGTCGACATTTAAACTAAAGCCGGGATGTGTAGAAAAAGTCATGACCGTCTACATATACAATAAGGTATTTTCACTCCAATCACTAGCTCACTTCACTTCGCTGAATACTGAGGGGATAACAATTGACCAAATGCATGGGAATCGGTTATTTTTTGCTCTATTTTTCTAATATCTTCGTAGAAAGTCATTTTTCTGTATAAGTTTAATTGAAAAATAGTTTTTCTTTTTTTAGGGACTATTTAATGCAATAATAAAATTATAATAATTTTCATTCATGCGTGCGTTAGGGCTGAGCGCTGGTTGTCTACCCTTTGAAGCGGGATTCAGAATTACATTGAAAAACAATTCTTGTAATTTAAATAAATAATTATTAAAATATACACAAGATTGTATACAAATTGTGTAACTTTTGATTTCAGACAAGGAAAAAACTTATAACACATATATTTGATAAATAACAGTTTATTTTCATTGAATTTGAAAGACTGACTAATATTTCTCAAAATATTTGTTAATAGATACATTTTTTTAAATACTATATAATATTTCAGCAGCTTGATATATAGAAGCTAATTGCAGAATATAATTGTGATAATATTTAAATAATTCTAAAACAAAATTTCAGATTGTTCTTTTCGATTAAGAGGGGACAAAACGACGCTTAAAGTAAAAAAAAAAGAAAGCATAATTACAATGCAGTCGTGATAATTGATGTATTTTTAGATTATATAATCATATGAATTCCCAGAAAAATACATACAAAATATTAAAAACTTATAAGTAATTATTTTCAATCACTTTTCCAAGAAATTTCTTTTTAAATTGAATGTTTTGTGAAATATAATTTGGTCTTCGGAATTCACTGAAAATAAACTGTTATTAATATAATATATTTGTTGTCTTTTTTTTGCCTGAAATCAAAGTTACACAATTTGTGTATATCCTTGTGAATATTTTAATAATTATTTACTTAAGTTATTAGAATTGTTTTTCAATGTAATTTTGAATCGCGCGCCAAGTGCGGCCAATGAGCGGTCAGCCCTAAAGCAAGCGCAGTAGCTCAGGGTGCCAACATTGGCATCATTGGTCCAAAGTACAAACCGGAAAAATAAATCAAATCAGCCGGCAGGAAAAAGTTGGGATATGAAAGCCTCCATTAGGTATTTTCACTTAAACCATCAGCTAACTTCACTTTGTTAAAAGCTAAGGGGGAAAAATGGATCAAATGCATGGAACAAAACTTTATTTTTGTAATATATTTGTAATTAATCATCATTATTATTATTACTTTATTATTTCATTAAATAGTAATTAAAAAATAAAAACTATTTTTGAACTACACTTATATAGAAAAAATTACCTTTTACGAAGATGTTAGCAAAATAGGACAAAAATGAACTGAATCCCATACATTTGGTCCCTTATTTTCCCCTCAGCAATCTGCGAAGTGAAGTTAGCTATTTATTGAAGTGAAAATACCTAATAGGCTTTTATCTTATCAGTTTGAATATTCCCGCTGCTATATTTGAAACATTGCAATGTTTCACGAAACTCCCAATGTTTCATGAAACTTTTCATCAGGCTAAAGTTTCATGCAAATTTACATCACTACTCATTGCGAAAAACAAATTTCTGTTTTTATTTACAATTGTATTTACCTTATCTTTCATGTATTAAACTTGCCAGTGCAATATTAGATATCTAAGATACCTTTAAACTTCCGCGGAAAATCTAGTGGAAATTTGTTCGAACGACCAGGCATCAATTTCGATGCAGACGGTCACGACTTAGTTTGTACATCCCGGCTTTGGTGGTTTGAATGTCATATAGTAGGTTTTGACTAACCTAACATTTGGATATTACATCACGCCAAGTACTATTTTTATTCCAAGACTATTTAGTCGCTCGTAAATGGGAGGAAATCAAAAGTTAGGTAATTATTATTATAACTTACCTGCTTATTAACATCTGTTTCACTCATATAATGACCGGCAAAATGATCTTGATAGGTGACTTACAGTTTGTAGACGACACTTCACGTTGCACTGGATGAGAAAAAACAGTGTCTAAATAATGCTTTTCCCCTAGATTCTCCGAATGAACCAAATTTGTTGCAACTCTATTGAACACCGATTTCGGTGTACCTTGGAGGATCGGCGATTTTCTGTGAGGTCATGTACGGATCAAATATTTAGCTTGAGGAAAATAACAGAAAAAAAGTTTGAGAGTAGGAAAAAAAGTTTTCTGTGCATTTGTCGACCTAGAAAAAGCTTTTGACAAGGTAGATAGAAGTAAACTTTGGGAAGTCCTGAAA
>NC_046665.1:133094927-133105674 GCF_010883055.1 Belonocnema kinseyi
AACAAAAGACCTTGGCTACTAATGGACCCAAGTGGGGAACCTTACATAACGACTTCGTGAGGTTTTTCGCTTGGGGTGATTGCTAGAGAGATTGATCAGCAATTTGGGTAGGAGCAGTGTTGCGAAACGAACGTGTTATTTACTAAAATAGCACCAGAATTCTGGATCAATCTGAAAAATCTATATCCCTTCCATACACTACTCCTTTCCACTACCGAGTGAGTCACGCCTACCCCGAAAGGGAAATGGCTTAATGGTGTAATAAAAAATAATAATTGAAATCAAGGAATAGATTGAATTCATGGAAATCAAGGTAGTTATGGAATTCATAAATTTTACGGGATTACTGGAATTCAAGGAATTTATAGAATTCAAGGAATTCCTAGAATTCAAAGAATTCATAAATTCAAGAAATTCACTGAAACCGCGTAATTTACGGAATTAGTCGAATTCATGGAATCCACAAAATTCATGATATGGAGGAAATTCATGGAATTAAGGGAATTCAAGAAATTTACGGAAATCATGAAATTCACGAATTTACTGATATCGCGGAATTCATTGGATTTGAGCTATTCGCGAAATTTATCGATTTGATGTAATTAATGGAATTCATGAAATTCGTGAGATACACTGAATGCATGAAATAGAAAAAATGTATGGAATTCCAAGAATTCGCGGAATTCGTGGAATTTGTGGAATTTGTGGAATTCATTGTAATCACGGAATTAACATAGTTCACAGAATTTATGGGATTCGAGGAATTTACGAAATTTAATAAATTGACAACATTTTTAGAAGTCCATGCATTCCGTGATTACAATTAATTCCATGCATTTGTTGAATTGCATGAATTCCTTGAATTTCGTGAATACCATAAATTCTTCAAATTCCTTAAAAACCATGAATTGCTTGAATTGCGTGAATTCCTCAAATTGCATTAGTACTATGAATATAAAGAATGCCATTAATTTGACGAATTACGTGAAGTTCGTAAATTATTTGAATTTCGTGAATTCCATGAATTGCGTTAGTTTCTTGAATTTCATGAATTCTATGAATTCCGTACATTCCGTGAATACTTCGGATTTCGTAAATTCCTTGAATTCGTCAATTCCTGGATTCCGTAAATTCCTTGTATCCACCAATTCCTGGATTTCCGTGGATTCCGCCAATTCTTTAGATTCCGTGAATTCAAAGAATTCATAAATATCTTATATTCAGTGAATTCAATGAATTGCGTGAATTCCGTGAATTTAAAGAATTCCAGGAGTTCCACGAATTTCATGGATTCAACGATTTCTGTGAATTCCTTGAATTCTGTGTATTCCATGAATGCTTGAAATCTCGCGAATTGCTTGAAATCTTGTGAAATGCTTGAAATTCGTGAATTCTATGAATTCCATGAATTCCAAAAAATCCGTGAATTCCGGGCGTGATATGAATTCCGTAAACTCCATGAATTCAATTCATTCTTAAAATTTAATGAATTCCGAGAATTCCATGAATATGTGCATTATGTACTTTATATTAACGAAAGCTTTGGCTCTGTCAGAAAATTATTTTTTCCCCTCTTGAAAAAATGTCCTTAGAAGTGATTTACATGTTTTTTTAAAATTTTTTGCTTCAATATGTATCGAAATATCCAGCTGAACGTATAATACAGAAAAAACTGGTTACTTGACTTGTATTGTAAAATTCAAATTCATGTGAGGTAAGATACTAATCCCAGCATTTGGAAACATTATGTATTTTAGTGTCACCTGCGTTTCGGAAATAAACTTCCAATACATTTAGTGAAAGTTTCCAACATAAATTTTTAACCGTGCATAATTATCTTTTAAATAATAATTAACTAAGCGAAAAGTTGTTTAAAATCTAGTGTTCTGATTTATAGCTCAAATTCACATATTTTGCTGTTTTCTTATTGCTGCTAAAGACATAGCAGATGACAGATTTTGTTCCATCTTATGATACGCTTTCACGAAGTAGCATGTATACTTTAACAACGGAAAATTTTACAAACAGCAAAATTTAACTTTAGTTTTTTCTGTTTCCTAATTCAGATTTATAGAGTAAAAAAGATATTTTTTTCTGTGTTTCCGGATTTGTGTCTCAATAGATATTGCAGAAACGAAGTAGAAAGATTCTAGAAGTAGATTAATCCACGGTTGCTACTTATTGACAGTTAAAATTCAGAGGCGAAAAAGTAGGTACGTGTAAATAATGGACATTAACGACTCATAAAGTGTAGCGAATAGCGACCCAGAATGGTTGTCGCTTATAGGTCTGTTCAAGTCACAAGAGGTACAATTACAGCTTTGAGTGCCACCACTGCAGTCTGCAACTCTGCACTGGCATGAGTGCCAAGTACCAGGTACATACAGTAATTTCATACCACACGTGCAGTTCGAGTCTCGCTTCAAATGCAAGGGAGAAAGGCGTGGAAAGGGGAAAAGAAAAAAAAAGCAGACAGATGAATGAAAATGCAAAACGTCCAGAAGAACCGGAAAGTAACTAATTGTCATATCGCACGAAACTCTTTATTTCGTATTATGTAATACAAACATATGTGACTTGGAACGAAGAAACCAGTTTTTGGGCAAAAAATATAGTATTACCAGAAAATTCAATTTTGAGCATAGAGAAATGGGGATTTTTTATTCGATAGGGAAAATATTTATAACTTAGAAACGATAAAAAACCGGAAAATTGATTTTTTTGTCATAAGATTGGTTTCTTCGTTCCATGTCGCATATGAGTAATTCTTGACAGACAGGACACTTTGATGTCCATAGATTATTTAAATAAAACTCCTGCTTATATTATTGTAAAATTTAGTGATAATATTTATTTTAGTATACCTGATAGTATGTTCCATAGTAAAAATTAGTTTATCTTATTGTAAGCCAGAGTACAAAAATATGATGTATCCGAAAAATCGTTTTAGCAGACGTCCATGCAAATTTATGCTTATGAGTCCTAAAGTTAGACTCAAAGAGCACAATCTTTATTATTAGTTTTTTTTTTCATTTTAATGCAATATACACTACATATGCATGCAAATATAAGTATCTTCGAAAATATGTTTGAGGCTACGGCGATATTTTACAGTTTATACCCGAAATCAGTTAAAACTGGTTTAGCTAGTTCAAACACAAATTACTACGATCATTGGTTAAAACTAGTTTGAACTAGTCAAAACGCGAAATAACCCAGTCCTTTTGTAAAAAATCTGAGTTTTCCGGCTTTTTTTCTAGAGTAATAAATATTTTGTCTTAAAAAATTGGGAAATGATAGCAAACATGCTAAGGGACGTCCCCACACACATTTTTGGTGTTTTTTTTTATCAAATAATTTTTGATACTGCTAATAACGTACGTGTATATTTCGAGGTTATGTGTGTTACAATTCACCCTAGCCTTACTTCCAAACTACACAATATTTTTGGCCGAAAACTTTGGACTTACAAATAAACATAGTAACTAATCTCCCGGAACTAACCTTGTTTGCAGGCAATCAAAAAAGTTTATTTCATTATTAATAAATAAATGTCTGTTCGATGGGAAATTTAAACTTTGCGATTTTCGCAAATATTGAGAGCTCATCTGTGTATATATATAAATTATAATATTAATATAATATTAAATTTTAATGCATAATTACTAATTTTAATTCAAAAATTAAATTTATGAGTTACTATTACATTACTTATCTAAGTAGTTGGCAGACTTTGAGGTTAGAATTTGGGGTTTCAATAAACTAACTTGAACAACTTTTTTGAATAAATAAGTAATGGAACGGCAAGGTTTTGTCTTATAAAAATTATTTCTAATACGTGACTAACACAATACTTCGACATTTAAATTAAAAAAAACGGCGAAAGTGCCCGTCTTAGTAAAGGAGACGCAATTGCGGAACTCGCGTTGAATTGTCCGAAACTGAGACAGCGACACACAGTGGGAAAAAGCACCTTTTTTGGACAAAAATCAACCGAGAGTGCAATTCTTAACGGATTTTGATGTTTTTTTTTTAGAAATGACTGCGGATATTTTAATTCGACTTAACGTAAATTTTTTATTGAACAACAAAGTTACAACTTTTTGTTGCTAAACTTTTCCGTGATACCATTTTTTCTAAGACTTTCAAATTTATTAAAAAAGGTCATAAATCAATTAAATAAGTAACTAAAAATAATTTCAAGTGGGTTAGAGTAACTACAAAAATTGTGAATAATGTTATAAACAAATTAATTCAACAAAGTCATTTTTTCGTGATTCGCAATGATTAGCTAATTTTAACCCATATCTTTTGTATAAAGTATCACAGTTAATGATGTGCGCTTGCAATAAGTTAGAAATAGATAATAATTGCCAATAATTTAAACAATTTTTATAAACAAATGCACATTTTGACCATTTTTTATGAATAGCTCTGATTTTTTTTGCGGAATCAATGCAAAATGTCTTGAAAAAGACTCTTTGTTGACATATTTTGAATAGTGACAGAAACTGGTAATTATTTTTAAAAAATTTATGAACAAATGCACATTTTTACCATTTTTTTTAATAGGCTAGATTTTTTTGCAAAATGAACTGAAAATGTATTGGCCCTTTTCAGGGCCACATGAATCAACAATAGCTGAAAGTATCACAATTTTCAATGAGTGAGCTCGATTCTTACTTACTGAAGCACGAATGGCTATAAACAATATGACAGCAAGGATTCTTTTGCAAAACATTTCAAATTGATTCTGCAAAACAAAATAAAGCCTATACATGAAAAATGGTCCAAATATGCAATTGTTTATAAAAATTGTTTAAATAATTATCAGTTTTTGTTACTATTAAAAATAGAATAGCAAAGAGTCTTCTGAAAGACATTTCGAATTGATTCCACAAAAAAATCAAGCCTATACATGAAAAAATGGTCAAAATGTGCATTTGTTTATGAACATTGTTTGAATAATCAACACTCTTGGATCACTATGAAAAATATTACAGCAAGGTATCTATGGTAAGACATTTCAAGTTGATTCCGCAAAAAAAAATCAATCATATTCATGAAAAAATGGTGCAAATGTGCATTTGTTTATTAAAATTGTTTAAATAATTGGAAATTATTATCTATTCTCAACTTATTGTAAGCGCACATCATTATCTTTGATACTTTATACAACATCTTGGGTTAAAATTAGCTAATCGTTGCGAATCACGAAAAAATGACTTTTGTGAATTAATTTGTTTATGACATCATTAACAATTTTTGTAGTTACTCTAACCCACTGGACATTATTTTTAGTTACTTATTTAATTGATTTATGATCTTTTTTTAATGAATTTGAAAGTCTTAGAAAAAATGGGATCACGGAAAAGTTTACCAACAAAGAGTTGTAAATTTGTTGTTAAATAAACAATTTACGTTAAGTCAAATTAAAATATCCGCAGTTACTTGTTATGACTGGAAACCTTACGGCCATTTCTAAAAAAAAAACATCAAAATCTGTTAAGAATTGCACTGTCGGTCGATTTTTTTCCAAAAAGGTGCTTTTTTCCCACTCTGCGACAGCTCGTCCCAGTTTAGGCAACTTCGTCAAAAATTTGTGCAAATACAGGACATTAAAATATTCATAACTTATCGAATAAAATCGCTAAAAAAAAGTTAGGAGTTTTATTCTTGAACGTAACAAAAATGTGCAAAAACATGACATTTTTTATTAGTGTGGCAAAATTCAATTATACAATGTCGTGAAAGTTAAGCGGAAAATTTTGCAAAACAAAAAAAAATGGCGAATTTTGTAGCAGTTCATTCGTAGATTTTGAGAAGTATTTTTCATTTTTTTTTTTGCTGAATGTATAACTTGTCAGAACAAAAATAAGTAGTGGTAACAAATTCAAAAGAATTTCAAAAATAATAGAACATTTTTAATTTTATAATTTATGTTGGAATATAAAAGATACTCAACGATTTGTAAAGTGAAATTATTGGCGCATTTAAAGTGTGTGAAGCATGAATCTTGAGGAATTGTTTTTCCATAGTATGGATTTTCTTCTTACATTTCTTCAAAATTCAAATCTAAGGAAACATAACCTCTAAATAAGAGAAAGGCTTTGCTCTTCCAAAACATTTTCATAAAACCTAAGATTATTTCTTTTACAGATTACAGAAATATGGAAATATGGAATAATTAAACTTTTTATATTTTATTTTAGATAACGAAATCGATCTAGAATCTTTTTATTTATTAGACGCGCCGAGGGCCAAAGAATAGTACCAATTGTAAGGGACGAAACAGAATTTTTTTAATAACATCAGGAAAAGTGATTTTTCACCATAAGTGTATTCAAATATACCCAGTGAGCAAGAATGTTCAAAGACGTTTTTAGAACTTCCCAAAAACGTCATAAGTCAGGCCAAATAACGTTCCATAAAGATGTTTGTAGGACATATTTGGAACATTGGACGTTTTTTTGGCCTGACTTAGAACATTTTTTGGAAGTTTTAAAAACGTCTTTTAAATCTTATGTCCGTAAAACGTCTTTAGGACGTTTCAAAAGCGTCTTTAAATTTTTCGGCTGCTGTGCAATCTCTTTTTTTTTATAAAGCCATTTAATCAATTTTAACATCTATTTGCTGTGTTCCTTTTTTTAGTAGAAAAATAAATAGAAAAAAGGTCAAAGGCGATAAGAGTAAGGCGTAAAAAAATTAATGAAAATCCCACTGAAAAGACTAAACCTTAAAAAAAGCAACATCAAACTTAAAACTGTTATGTACCTGATTAAAAAAAAAAATAAATTCTAAATAGCATGCATAATTTATTATTCGCATGTAGCAATTCAAATGGGGAACTAGTCTGGTTCCCGACCATTCGACCCCACTTAAAGTCGGGTCATCTGACTAGCCCCCGACCAGTAGCGTCACGGTAGATTAGTCAGGGGCTAGTCAGGTGACACGACTTATGCTAGTCGGAGCCTGATCGGGTACTAGTAGAGGTCATATGATGATACATCCACGTGGAATATTGACCAAACTACCCAATATTTGTGGAACATCCCCTAAAAGTTTGTCAAAATACTTTTTATTTGCGGAAATCTCCATAAAATTTTTTGAAATATTTAAAAGTGCTCAAATTTACCTAAAATTTAATGGGGAACATATCCTACGCTTAAAAATGTATAAATTTATGTAACTAAAATTCTCCAAAATTTTTGGAATATTAAATTTTTAAAAAACTTCAGCTGGAAGGCAGGAATGGAAGAGCTTTGCTCTGAAGGAACCGCCATGTTCGTCACAGTAGTCTCTGCTCCAGGTAATTATGCTTCATTATGTGTGGACTGCTGTTTTAAAGACTCGACGCGTCATTTCTGTTGCGCGAGAGGCGGCACGTCGCGCCCTTGCGGATTTTCTTTAAAACTACCAGTTCAGAACCGCAAGGCTCAAATGAAGGTTCCAACTAGTCCCCGATTAGTCCCCGACTGGGAACTTTGTCAAAATGAATAACCCGACTAGCCCCCGATTAGTGCCCGACTTGTAATAGGGCCAAATGGGGTTATTTCCACACGGGTTTTTCTGGTAAGTTCAAAAATATTTTTCGATTGATTTCACTTCTATAAATTACACAAATTAGTAAATATAGTGGCTTTCAAAGAATTTATTCAAGAGAAATGATATACTTCGCAGAGTTCCTAAGATTTGAAGAGATTTGAAATGATTTTTTTTTAATTGTCCTGAATTCTTATTATTTCACCCTGCATTCTTTCAAATAATTTAAAATATTTTAGGGAATTTTAAAAGATTCGGACGTATTTTTATGAGCTTTAGAATGTTGTAAGGGATTTCAAAAGATAATGTAAATAAATGTGTGATAATGTAAATGAATGTAAATAATATATTGAATTCAATATGAAACAATTTGAATTCCTAAGATTAAAAGTAGAAATTTAATGCATTTTCTAACAAAATAGTTGATTTTTCAACCAAATGGGTACATTTTCTAACAAAAAAGATTACTATGCGAACAAAAAAAGTTGAATTTTAAACGCAAAAAGCTGTATTCTCAACAAGAAAGTTAATTTTCTGAAAAGAAAGATGACTTTTCTAACAAAAGACGAATTTTCAATCAATCGAATTAAATACTAATTTTCTTTAAAATAGTTGAATGCTTAATTAGATTGATGAGTGTTACATTAAGAAAGATGAGCTTCACCAAATAGTTTAACTCTAAAGTAAAAAAGATTTTTTTTAACGATAAATGTTCAATCAGTTGAGTTCAACTAAAAAGACAAATGTTTAAACAAATAGTTAATTCTTAACAAAAAGACTATTATCACAACAACAACAACAAAATTGTTATTCTACTAAAAATATACAATTTTTTTACAAAATACATCAGTTTTCAATAAAATTGTTGAATTTTAAACCCAAAATGATCAATTATCTGCAAAACGGTTAAATTTTCAACTCTCAAATATTAATTTTTTTACACCAAAATTAGTTTCTACCAAAAAGTTTAATTTTCAAGTAAATTGTCTAATTTTCAACAAAATAGTTAAATTTGGAACCATAAAGTTTTAACAAAAAAGTAAATTTTAAATCGAATAGTATATTTAATTTTCTATCAAATTTTGAACTAAAACTTCAATTAAAAACATCAATTTTCAACCAAAAATGGAATATTTTATAAATTTTATATTCTATTTCAATTAGTTTGAAAAATTAATTCTTAACCAAAGAATCCAATTTTTCACCTAATAGTTAAATTTTCAACCAAAAAGATGAATTATAAACTAAAATGAATATTCTTAAAAAATAAGATATTTCAATAAGTGTTCAAATTTCAATCCAAAGGATGATTCTTTAACCAAGAAGATTATGTTTATAAAAAGAAAATGGTTAAAATCTCAAACAAATAAAAGAATCTTTAACAAAAGAAATTAATTTTTAACAAAGTAGTTTATCTTATAACGAAATGGTTTAATTTTAGACGAAAAAAGATGAATTTTCAAGAAAATAGTTCAGTTCTTTCAAAAATGTGAAAAGAGGGTTTCTATTTCGCAAATTTTGCAAACTTTGTTGAAATATTTATCTTTAGAACACGTACTGAATGTTATCTAAGTTCAAAACGTTGCTTCTATTGCCCCCCCTTCCCCCTTAAATTGGTAAAATAATTTATGAGAAGCCCCTAACATGAATTCCATCTTTGTTCATCTTATTCTCTATTCAATTAATTAAAGTGGAAACTATATGTTGGAAACTTGTATTAATTAAATTTTTGTATAAAGTTTTTATTGCTTATTGTATATATTGTTTTCTTTTTAAATAGATAAGAGAAGCAGATTTTTCTGCACATCAATCGTCATGTCGAGTTGACGACTGGTACCGGGATGGAAAAGCATCGAAGCGAAACTGATGTTACTTTAATGTCCGAGAACATCCCACGAATCCCACGAGAAAATGGAATTTGCTACGAAAGAGCATTTGCGAAAATGGTGGTGTAGGTGCTGCATACACATGGCTGCCATGTCACTCAAGTCACTTTCAGATACTTTTTTGTATAAAATTACTTTTTGGTCCCTTTTTAGTATTTCATAGCCTCAGGAAAAATGCAGAAACCCTTACAGTTTCGGTAATGATTTGTGAGTTACGATTTACGAGTTGATAATTTTTT
The DNA here is from genome assembly GCF_010883055.1 of Belonocnema kinseyi. Classification (NCBI taxonomy): domain Eukaryota; kingdom Metazoa; phylum Arthropoda; class Insecta; order Hymenoptera; family Cynipidae; genus Belonocnema; species Belonocnema kinseyi. The sequence goes on from NC_046665.1 coordinate 133,104,595, forward strand.
TTTGTAGATTTTTTATATTATGGGTGTTTCGTGTGTTTAGTCGCCTTTCATATTAAAAAAAAAACTTAAATTAGATCAAAATTGTTGGTTCTACACTAATTTGTCTAGAGAAACTTTTTTTGGTTTTATTGCACTCTAAGATAATTGCACATCAAAAGAATTTTAAGGTAGTTTTATCTTTTGATAATGCAGAAGAAATTTTAGAACTTCTAGATGCACACCATCGCCGAGGCTTAACCTTTTATATCATGGTCTAAGATGTGCACATAATCAAAATAATTTAAGGTAATTTTGTTTCATGACAATCAAGAATAGATTTGAGAGCTTCTATATGCGCAGTGCATTGCCCGGATTCAAGCTCCATTTGGCGTACTAAGATTTTGAACATCAACACAATTTTAAGTTAGTTTTTTCTGACAATTTAGGATTAATTAGAGAGCGTTTGGATGCACAGCAACGCCCAGACTTGACCCTCTATATCGTGGTATAAGATAAGCGTAAATCAAAACCATTTTAAGGTAGTTTTATCTTCTAACAACGTAGGGAAAATGTCAGGGCTTCTAGAAGAACTGTGAATCGCCCAGGCTTTACCTTGCATATGGTGCTCTAAGATGTTTGAACCTCAAATCCATTTTTACGTGATTTCATCTCCTAAAAATATAGGATATATTTTAGAGCTTCTAAATGTACAGTACATCGCCTAATCTTTCACTTCTATTAGCTGCTATAAGATGCGTAAGCATCAAACCCATTTTTAACTAGTTTTATCATCAGACAATACAGAATAATTTTCAAAAATGCTAGATGCACAGTGCATAGTTTAGGCTTGACCCTCTATATCGCGGTCTAATTTGTGAACATTAAAACCATTTTAAAGTAGTGTAATCGTTTGAAAATGTAGGATAAATTGCAGAGCTTCTAGAAGCACAGTGCATGGCCTGGCTGTACCCTGCATATGGCACTCTAATATGTTTGAACATCAAAACCATTTTAAGGTAGTTACATCTTCTATAAATATAGGATCCATTTGAGAGCTTCTAGATTTACAGTATTCGCCTAAGCTTAAACCTCTATATGGTG
>NC_046665.1:133105774-133125748 GCF_010883055.1 Belonocnema kinseyi
CGGTCTAAGATGTTTGAACATCAAAAACATTTTGAGGTAGTTTTATCTTCTTAAAATATAGTATATCTTTGAGAGCTTCTAGATGCACATTGCATCGCCCAGACTTGACCCTCTATATTGTGCTCCAAGATGTGCGTGAATCAAAACCATTTTAAGGTAGTTTTATCTTCTAACAATGTAGAAACAATTTCAGAGATTCTAGAAGCACAGTGAATCGCCCAGGTTTTACCATCCATATGACGCTCTAAAATGTTTGAACATCAAAATCATTTGAAGGTAGTTTTTTCTTCTGACAATAAAGGATAAATTTCAGAGCTTCTAGATACAAAGTCCATCGCCCAGGCTTTCTATATCGTGCTCTAAGAAGAATTTGTAACATTTCGTCTTTCCTTATCCTCATAAATATCTCCAGTAATCTTTTGGTACGGTTGACTTTAATGAAACAACTGGCAATTTGTAAGCCAAATGTGCACTGATTACAATATACATACAACGTTGAAAAAGTGTCTTATCTCGTTGGTATTTGGCAAAGTAGACAGGGGATGAAACTGGATAACCAGATGATAAAAACTAATATAGTGGTCCGTGATTCGGGCTTCTTGAGTTCTTATGCAAACTAAACGAAGTCGTTCCCATTTCTCGGTTTGATTTGCATTTGAGTTCCCTCTTTCCAGCAGCCAGCCAGCACGGATTCCCCATTCTTTTTATGACTTCTGGGACTCTGGGAGAGACACTGCAGTCAATCCCGGAAACTGGCAAACATCAGTTTGGGAAGGCAGGCGAAGGCCTTATCTCGACCCCAGACACCCTATTCAAGTGGTGTTAAGCTGCAATGAATGTCGGGTGTAAATGCAGTCTTAATGACTCCAAACCCCATGAAATCACTTCGGTCTCGGATTCTGCCACCTGCTGAAACGCCCACTACGCTAAAGGCTAAAGCTAAAGGTCTATCACTATCCTTATCTTTATCTCACTCTATGTCTATGCCGATCTTATACGACTGGTTTTACGTCCTCGTTTGTCACCTCCTTCGTTCCACCTTCCCATTTAGACTTTTAGAGGTTTACACTCAGGAGCAAACCGAGCGAACTGCCTTTCCCTTCTTGGCATAAAATTTCAAATAGACGATATTGTCACTTCTATACTCGAATATTCCGAAAATTCTAGTTTCCCTTAGTTTCATTTGAAGCGAAATTCATATAAACAAATCAGAGGCAGTTGAGCCCTAGCGGCAACAGGGAGTAATGCCTCCCTCCCCCTGTAAATCAACCAGGGTGGAACAAAGTATTTATTTGCCCCCCCCCCTCTGTAATAGAATGATTACATTTATTGGATCGTTTAAATTTTTCCAAAGTAGAAATTTTAATTTTGTTTGCCAATAGATATGCAGTTAAGAAATAATAGGAAAATTCCTATTAATATTATATATTATTATTCTATAACTAATCATATATTACAGTACCTATTCATAAAGAAAACATTTGCAGTCTTTGTCAAATCTTTGTAAAATATTTGTTAATATTTGTGAATTTCTTAAAATCTTTTTTAAATCTTTGGGGAAATCATTAAAATCTTTTAAATCTATCCTTAATCTTCAAAATCTTTGCGAAATCTTTGGGAAATAATTTAAGTCTTTTTTAAAATTTTGGACATTTGTTAAATATTTTTTAAATATTGCGTGATATTTGTTAAATTATAAACATTTTTGGGAAATCATTTAAGCTTTTGTGAAGTCTTTCAAAACGTATCCGAAACCTTTGCGAAATGTTTCCAATCTTTATGAAACTTTGAAAAGATCATGAAAATATTTATAAAATCTTTGTAAATATTTGAAATATTTTTTAATTATATTTGGTAAAGTCGTGGAATGATTGAAATCTTTGGCAAATCATTGAAGACTTGTGAAATTTTTTTAATCTATCCGAAATCTTTGCGAAATATTTCAAATCTTTTTGAAATCTTTGAAAAATCATTGAAATTTTTTTTAAATCTTTGGAAATATTTAAAAAATATATTTGTCAATATTTGTGACATTATAAAAACTCTGCGAAATCATTGAATTTTTTGTGAACTCTTTGAAATCTATTGGGAATCTTTGCTAAATATTTTAAATCTTTATAAAATCTTTAGAAAATTATTTATATCTTTGAAATCTTTCTTCAATATATATGGTAATGTATTTTAAATTATTGAAATCTTTGGTAATATTTGAAATATTTTAAAAGTATATTTGGCAATATTATTGAATTTATTGAAATATTTGGGAATTCATTGAAATCTTTATGAAATATTTTTAATCTCTTCGAAATCTTTACGGAATCTGTCAAAAATCATTTAAATCTTTCTGAAATCTTTGAAAATATAAAAAAAATATCTGTGTTAATATTTGTGAAATTATTCGAATGTTCAAGAAGTCGTTGAAACACTTGTAAAATCTTTTGGATAAATCCGTAATCTTTGGAAACATTTTGCAAATATGTTTGTTAATATTTGTGAAATTATTGAAATCTTCGGAAAATCATTGAAAACTTTGCGAAATATTAAAAATCTTTCTCAAATCGTTCATAAACCATTGAAATCTATCTGATATCTTTGGAAATATTTTTCTAATATATGTAGTAATATTTTTGAAATTATGAAAATCTTTGGTAAAGCTTTGAAGACATTTTGAACTAAATCACTTTGAATTTTAAAGAATTTAAATAAATTCGATAAAAGTTATGAGAATTCTAGGCGAATTTGAAATAATTCAGAATAAATCCAAAAAGATTTGAAACAGTTCAAGTTCAATTTAAACGAAAAAGTATAAGATTATGAAATCCTATAAAATTCTATTAAATCTAATGTTATTTCTTGAAATCCAGTAAAGTTATTGAAATACCTTAATAGATTTTTAAATCCTTTAAAATTTTTGAAATTCTTGAAAATCTTAAAAAATCCCTTGGAATGTCCTAAAACATTTTTAATCTTTTGGAATATTTTAAAATCCCTTGAAAGTCTTTGGAGCTCTTGAAAATTCCTTAAGATTTGTAAATCTCTTAAGAGTACCTTACAGTATTTAAAAACTTCCTAAAATATGTTAAATCCTTTGAAATCCCTTGAAAATTTTAAAACCTAAAAGCTATAAATTCTGTCAACTCTTAAATCTTCAAAATTCTTTGAAATCTATCCAAATTATTGAAATAAATTTCAATCTCTATGGAATCTTTTCAAATATTTTAAACTTTTTAAAATTATTTTAAATCTTTAGAAAAACCTTTAAAAATTTTTAAAATGTTCAAGCTTACGAAAACTTCTTGGAATTTAAAAAAATGCTATAAATCTTTAAAAAATTTTGAAATCCTTCCAAATTACTAGAATTTTTAAAACTACTTAAAAATTCTTTGAAATCCTTCTAAATTATTGAAAAAAATGGTAAACTCCTTGCAATCCTTAAAAATATTTTTAAGTTTTTAAAATTCGTTAAAATATTTAGAAATACTATAAAATTTCTGAACATTTTGTTAATCGTTAAAAAAATTGTTAGGCTCTTGAAAATTCCATGAAATTTGAAAACTACTCTAAAATCTCGAAAATTCCTCGGAAACTTTCCAAATATTTTAAAGTTTTTAAAATTTTATATTTTGAAATCTTTTGAAATATTCTTATATTCCTTGAAACTTTTTAAAACTTTTCAAAATTTCTTGCAAGTTTAAAAAATACCATTAGATTTTTTAATTTGACTTTTTGACAAATCACTTGAATTTTAAACAAAATAATTAAATTTTTTTTAATTGTTGAATTTTTAGAAAATAATTGACTTTTCTGACGATGCAATAATGAATTTTTACTAAATAGTTAAATTTCCAAACAAAAATTATAAAACACTTAAATTTTCAACAACAAAAATTTCAATCCAAAAGGATGATTTTTTCTTTCAAATATACGAATAGTCAAACAAAACAAATGAGTTTTCAACAAAAAAGTCTATTTAAAAAATCATTTGTATTTTCAAGAAAAGAAATACATTTTTAACAAAAAAGTTGAATTTTACAAAAAAATATTAAACTTCAACCATAATTAGTTGAATTCACGACAAAACAATTGAATTTTTTATAAAACAGTTATATATTTAACAAGAACAACAACAAAATTTGCAATCTAGAGACGGACGTATTTTCTGTCCAAATAGAAGAAGTTGAATTTTCGAGAAAAATATGTCCTTTTAAGAAATCATTTGAATTTTAAACAAAACAATAAAATTTGTAATAAAATAGTTTAATTTTTTTTTACTTTTACCAAGAACAGTTGCATTTTTATCCAAATAATAAACTTTTTTATAAGATAATTACAATTTTAACAAAAACAAAAATTGTAATTAGAAAAGATGAATTTTGTGTCCAAATCGATGATAGATAAACAAAACAGTTGAATTTTTAAACAACAAAATTTTGGCAAAAATTACTTAAATTTTTAACAAATAATTCAATTTTTAAAAAAGTACTAAAATCTTTAACCTCAAAAGACGAGTTTTCAATCTAAAAATGTACATTTTCAAACAAGTGGTATAATTTTTAATCAAAGAAAATTAAACTCTAACTAAAAAGAGCTTCATTTACAACTTAATAGTTGAATTTTCAATAACAAAAATTACTCTTTAACTAAATATTTACATCAACAACAAATATTTGAATTTTAAAGCAAAAAAGACGAATTTTCAACGAAATTAAAAAAAAAATTTAACGGAAAGGTTCAATTTTCCCGAAAAAAATTCAATTTTCAAACAAAAAAATTTTTAAACGAGTAATATAACAGTAGAAATTTCAATAAAAAAGAGTTTAATTCGATATGAAAAATTTTTTTTTTCAACTAAAAGAAGAAGAATTTTTAACAAAATAGTTGAATCCTCAACCAAAGATGTTTAATTTTCAATTAATAAGTTCCATTTTTATTGAAAAACTATTAAATCATCATTAAAACATATGAATTTTCAAACCGAAAAGATGAATTTCCCAAAATACAATTATTTAAGTTTTCAATCAAAAAAGGTTTCATTTTTGACACAAAAATATAAATTTTTAACAAAATTTTAATTTTCTGAAAAATAGTACCAAAACCCCAAAAATGTGAATTTTCACGGAAACCAATCACTTTCTTACCAAAAATAATGTCTTTTCAACAAGATTGTTAAATTTTTTAAATAAAAATACAATCGTGAGGAGAGAGCAACTGTGAAAAAAGAAATATAAGAGCAAGGTAAAGAAATTACTAACAAGAATAATATCTCAAGATGCTCTCAAAATTTCATTTTCAAAATTCTCTAATTTTTCTTTAACCAATTTTTCATTTTTCCTGGCCATTATCATTCAAAGGCCAGAATCTTAATCTTGTAATATGTTTGATATACATATAATATTTTTTAAGCGAAATAAAATGATTTCAAATTAAAATTTCACAATTGTAAATTTAGTATCCTTTACAGTTATTCAAAGTGACTTTTATATTTTATACTTTATCAATTTTAATTTTGAATTAAAAATTTTTAATTCTTTATTTTAATTTTGTTAATTTTTAGTTTTAAACTATAAATTCCCCTAACTCGAAAGAATTTAATTTGCCAATAATAACTCGAATAAAAACATACCGGATAAGGAAATCATCGATAATGAATAATAAAAAAAAATCGCTCCACTTATTTAAATTCCTTTACATGAGAGAATTCGGTTGCCGACCCACTAATTTGTCTTAATATCAGGTTTCGTAAATCAAACAAGGCCCCGAACTGAGGCAGCATTTTTGACTCTCCACTTCCGGTCTTTGAATTGGAATAAGCACTTCTGCTTGTATTTACTTCTGTTTAGCTGACCGATGCATCCGGACGATAAAAACGATGGCATCGATTTACATGAGGCCCAGGCCCTTTAGGATCACTGTCCTTTTCGTAATTGCCGGAAAATTGTTGGACGATCCCTGACGGCAATTAGAACAAAAGCCGAGGCATATCGTGTTCCGGTATTAAGTACGGATCACGTCACTCAACTTCCGGCCTCTTCAAGTCATCCATTACAACCCTTAGGATCCCCCTTTGTTAGGACCCGTTAGTTTTACCCCCACCTTCTTAATTGTTTTCCTTCATTTTTGCAGACGAAATATTTTTCTAAACGAAATATATAAATTAATAATAAAAGTAATAAATTTGCGAAATAATAAAAATTAGAAGAAATATATTTTTTCGTGATTTTATTTAGTCATAATTTTGGTATTAATTTTTTTGTCTACAGGTCGAGAATCAATATTTTTTTATTATTGATTCTTTTTATTGAAAAAAAGGCTGTCTAGCTCCGGGATTCGAGCCTAGGTTTATCAGATTGCCGGTCTGATGCTCTATACAATAAGCTGCGGAGAGACGAGAATATATTGTTTATAACCTTTAAAAGTTGAATTACAATGTCATTTATTATACTTGTAAGATTTTAATTTTTTACCGATTCATTTTCAAGCAAAAAATGAATTGTTAACCAAGATTAATTTTCTACTAAAAAGACAAATTTTCATCAAAATAGTTACCTTCTCAAAATAAGAGATGAGTTTCGCACAAAAATGATGAATCTTCAACTAAAAAAGTGAATTTTTAACAAAGTAAGATCACAATTACATTAATTAATTTTAAATAAAAAAACTATTTAAGTTTTAAATACGAAAAATTTATTTATCTACAAAACAGTTAAATTTCCTTTCGCGAAAATATGAATTTTTAACCAAATAGTTAAAATTGTAAGCAAATGGGTGGATATTCTACCAAAAAGATTAATTTTCTTCTAAAAAAGAAGATTTTTCGAAAAAATAGTTCAATTTTATGCCAGAGATGAATTTTTAATTAAAATTAAGAATCTTTAAACAAAAATTTTGTTTTTAACAAAGTCGTTTAGCTTTTAACCAAGTATTGAAATTATAACAAAAAGCAAAAAGATTTAGATGGAAAATGTCATATTCTCTACAAAATATTAACGACAAAATACATATATAAAGATATGTTTCTAACCAAAATGGGAATAATTGAATTTTAAGTAAAAAAAAAAACAATTTTAAACAAGCTAAAAAAATTCTTAAGAAAATAGTTACATTTTCAAACGAAGAAATAATTTTCTAACCAAAATGATAAGTCTTCCACTAAAAAATAAATTTATTGACTAAGTATTTTAACTTTTGATCAAGAAGTTAAATTTTTACCGAACTGTTGAATTTTCGAGATGAAAATAAGTATTTTATACAAAATAGTTAACATTTCTACAAAGCGTTTAAATTATGCTCCCAAAAATATAATTTTTCAATAAACGATTTTATTTACAATCGAAGCATTAATTTTTAAACAACAAAAAATTTAATTCAATCGTTGAATTTTTAATTTGACAAAAGTAATAAAAAAAATTAAGGTCAAAATAGTTACAATATCTACAATAGAAATAATTTTTGCTTAACTAAGATATTAAATTTTTCAATATAAAAATAAATTTTAACAAAATTGTTTACCTTTTGACAAAATTGTTCAATTTCTACCAAATTGTTGGATTTTCGAGCCGAAAATATGTATTTTCTGCAAAACAGTTGGTATTTTAACCAGTTAATGTAAATTTTTTACAAACAAAATATTTTCAACCAAAACATATTAATTTTTAAATAAACATGTTCTTTTTTAGCCAAAAGAGATTAAATTTCCACAAACAGCGATGAATTAAAACAATTTTATCAAGTTGTTGAATTTTTAAACTGAAAAGACGAATTTTCAACAAAATAATTACATTTTCATCAAAATATATCAATTTTCAACCAAACAGTTAAATTTTTTAAAACAATAGGATTAATTCTGCCGCAAAAAATATGAATTTTTAATGAAATAGTTGAGCTGCCAAAGCAACATTTGAAATATATCAATCAAATTTTCAAGTAAAAAAGATATATTTTAAACATATAATGGAATATATGTAAATTTCAAGGTAAAAAAATTAATTGTAAAAAAGAAATTCAACAACATGGTTCCATTTTTAACCATAAAAATAATCATTTAACTGAAATGATAAATGTTCAACTGAAAAATGACTTTTCAACAAAGTAGCTTAACTTTTAACAAGTTCAATTTTTCACCAGTTAATATAAATTTTCAACAAAAAAGTTTTTATTCGAAACAGATTAATTTTTAAAAAGACGGTTGCATTGTTAATCAGAAATATTAAATTTCTATAAAAATAGGAATGCGATCAAAATGCTCAGCTTTTATGCTGAAGTTATGAATTTTGAACAAACTTGTAGAATTATTATCTAAATTTTAGAATTATTAACCAATTTGTTGTATTTTTAAGCTGCAATCATAAAGAAAATACAGGTTCGAATTTTCAAACTTTAAGCCAAAAAATTTTCCAAAAATATTTTCATTTTTTATGATACAGTTGAAATTTTAACCAAAAATGATTAACAAATCACTTCAATTTGCAAAATAATATTTAAATTTTCAATGAAACAGTTGCATTTTAAACGAAATATTTGAATTTTCATATAAAAATTATTTTCTATCAAATTGTCTACCTACAAAGATAATTTTTTAACCAAACAGTCGAATTTGAAAAAAAAGATTGAACTCAAAAAGATAAATTTTTCTAAAACTATTCGAATTTTCATTAAGAAAATATAAATTTTTATTAAAAAGTTAATTTATTATTAACATAGTTCAAAAAACCCAAATAGACCAATTTTTATCAATACAGTTGAATTCTTAAACAAAAAAAGATGATTTCTTAACAAAATAATTTAAATTTTAGACAAAGAGTTAAATTTTTAACCAAATGGTTAATTTTTCAAATAGAAACAAATTCTTCTTCGACCAAAAAAGATAAAATTTTATCAAAAAGATTTGAATTTTTAACAGAACAATTCAGTTTTTAAGAAAATAGTTGAATTTTTAATAAAATACTTGACTTAGATTTGAAAACTGGGAAATATTTTCTCAAATTTATCAAATATTTTTTGATTTCTTACCAACTTCTAAAGGTCCTAAACATCTTTTAAAAAGACTGGAATTTTTCATATTATTTTGTAAAATCTTATTAAATACAAAAATTTCTTTAAAACCTTCTAGATACTTTTTTGACACGTCTAAAATATTCCAATATATATATTTTGTTAATTTTCTTAAGAATCTTATAAAAATTATATTCATATAAATTCAAAAACAAACTGATACTACTTACTTTCTTGTTCTCAATTCTCAGAATTCAATTTCTACCTGGATTTATTACAACGTTTGGTAAAATAGTTTTCGACTAATTAGAGTTCTGCCAAAGATAAAAAGTATTCGTCAATGGTCTTTATTTAAAAGTGACTATACAAATTAAAAAATATTTTACCTTCATTACAAAGTCTATTTGATTAAAAAAAATCACATTTAGTATTTCGTTATTTAATTGTAATAGAAAACAATATTTTATGATTTACTATACTGATTTACTATACACTATATTTCAAAGTGTTTAAATATCCGGGACTGATACAAAATAACGAAAAAATGAATAACAAAACCACAAATTAGCGATAAAAGTGTCCGAAAATATAAATGAACAAATTATAAATTGACCGCATTACCAAATAATTTAATTTCTAAATTTCCATAAACATTTCTATTCTTGAGATTTAAATTTGGCGAAAATAATTAACAAATTGTTAATTAATGATTGATTAAATTGTTTAATTGATTTATAATTTTATAAATTTTCATTTATTTGTGTATTACTTATTTATTTTTTTTTTATAAGTTCTTAATATCCATGCAATTTTGTTGTTTGAATTATGTCAATTACGCTGCTTTTTCTGATATTAAACAAAACAATAAGTAAGTGCATAAGTACTGTTTACTATCTGACTCAAAACTATAAAGAAAAAATGATTTTAAAGGGTTTTTCATATTTGTTTTGTAAGTTTTATGTATTTTTCCTATTGTACTGCATGGTTTTGTAGAATAGAGTTACTACTAGCGCCGCCGCACGGCCGTTTTCAACTTTCATGATTGAAATGTCCAAACACTTTTGGAGGTTATGGATAACTCCTGATTTCTACAAACTTCTTTTAAAAATAAACATTATTATGCTGTTAACACTAGCGAAATGTTATTTTTATTAAAAATACCATTATTTTTTAACTATTCTCAATTTCTTGAAAAAGGTAATTACTTTGTTTTTTCTTTAAACGTTTAGATATCTTCGCTGTATGTTAAATAATACTGCATGTACAATAATATTTTAAAAATAACGTGTCTTTCTACACAGAGAGAAATTTAAAGAGTAATCTCTTTCAATGCAACGACCGTTGCTTTGAAAGCAAGGATTCCTAGATCTTAGTTCTTGCGCCAAAGCTAGAATAAGATCAAGAAGTAGTTCCGTGCGCGTGGTTAAAAGGACTCTTATTTTATCGCCACTCTGAGTTTTATAAGAACATCAGACTCACTATCAGGGATAAATAAGGTATCATTTTCGGCATGGTGAATACGCACATATTGTTTTCACTCATTTCGACCATCCACGAAGGTGCAGATGAGTCATTGCGTATGGTCAATTGCTTGATTTTTGCGCGTCAATCATGCGCGTGAAAATTTAAAGGGCGCTAGTTGGCTCCAAATAGCATATATAACTCGTAGACCGCTTGGTGCTTTCTGTTTAAAAAAAAGTTTTTACTCACGATTTCCGTGTAAAGTGAGTGCATTTATTGAGGGAAAATATCTTATTCTGTAAGTACCTTTTTTAAATACGTAATTTTGATGTTAATATTTTCCATAAGTTATGTGAGATTTAAGACATATAATTCTAATCCTTTTGAGGTTAATGTTAGTTTACAATGGATGATAACACCGGCACACAAAAAAGTGGTCTGTCCGACAGACTACACTAGCATATATATATATATATATATATATGTTTTTGGGGTCGCTGAATTCGAATCCGGTATCCAAATAACCAAGTTGGCTTGTATTTTTCTGAAAAACGAAAAATAGATGTAAAATCGACAAAAACAGCGATTTTTCAGGTATATTTTTGCAAAAAAAAATATTTTCTCACTCGGTGGACTTAACCAATAGATTTATATGTCTTTTGGCTCGCTGAATTCGAATCTGAGGCCCAAATAACCAATCAGCATATCCTTATGTTTTTAGGGTAAAATCGACGAAAACAGCGGGTTTTCGTCCATATTTTTGCAAAAAAAAAACATACCTTTATCCCCGGTGGACTTATCTAGCATATCCTTATGTTTTTAGGGTCACTGATTCTGAATCTGGGGTTCAAATAACCCAGTTGGCTAATATTTTATCGAAAAACGCAAAAATAGATGCAACGTCGACCGAAACAGCGACTTTTCGTGTATATTTTTGCAAAAAAAAAAATATATTTTCATGACCAGTGGAGTTAACCCGCATATTTATATATTTTTTGGATAGCTGAATCTGAATCCGGGGTCCAATTAACCGAGTTGGCACATATTTGGTTGAAAAACCCAAAAATAGAGGTAAAATCGAACAAAACAAATGACTGTGAACAAAATAAATGACAGATTCCCCTCAAACTTTACGTCAAAACAAATGACTGTGAAACAAACAAATGAAAGATTGCGCTCGAACTTCACGTTAGTAAAGAGGACAGTAGTAACAATCTCTTTAACCGTGCTTCTTAATGTGACTTCAGCACAGTTTTAAAAATCATTATCAGTTTCTTTTTTTGTGTTTTTAAATCCATAGTTTACTATACTATACTTATACTTATACCTATACTTATTACTAGAAACTCCCAAATCAAAACAAATTATGTCTTCTAAGCGCTGTTTCAATTCCAATTTATCCACTTCCACTATAGCGCATAATTGTGTGGGTGATCCAGATGCATTTTGCTACATATGTGGTAAATTTAAGGTTTTAGAAAATCGAAGAGTAATCAGCGATGAAATAAGAACAATTCATAAAAGCTATTTTGGTATGGAAGTTCAAAACCAAAGGGAAAATTGGGCTCCTCACAAAATTTGCAGTGCTTGTTATAAGGCGTTCAATCGATTGAAAGACAGAGAAGGAAATAAGAAAACCCTCATGATTCAAGAACCTATGATATGGAGGAAACCTCTTCGGAAAGAGGAATGATACTTTGGTATGACAAACCTGACAGGAATCGATAGAAAAAAGAAAAGTGCTATCAAATATCCTGATGTACCCAGCGTCACTAAATCTGATGAAAATAGCGATGTTACAAAAAACTAAAAAAATTTGTCACTTGACAGACAGACGACTGAAACAGAAGAGAATAAAAGTACTGATGAAGATTTCGATGTTGATCGTGATGAAAGTGACATTTCAGATTATGGTAATGACAAGGATGATGATGAAAGCAGCGATGTTAATACAAAAGTGTACATACCAGACAAGGAAAAGAATAAAGTTCCTAAGCTATTTACGTCTGAAGAGTTGAATGATTTATCGCGAGATCTCGGACTCCCTAAAGATGCTTCAGAGTATCTTGCTTCCGTTCTGAAAAAAAGAACTTATTAGCTAAAGGAGTTAAATCAAGTTTCTACAGAAATAGGGAAAAAGAGTTTAGACAGTTTTTTACTTCTAAAGAAAATGATCATGGAAAATTAGTCTATTGTAAAAACATTGACGGATTAATGGAAAAAATGAAACCTGGACTGTATAGACTGGAAAATTGGCGGCTATTCATTGACTCTTCTAAGCGCAGTCTAAAAGCAGTGTTATTGCATAATACTAATGTTTACGTTCCAATTCCAATCGCACGTTCTACGGAACTGAAACACCATTACAGTAACTTAAAATTGGTCTTGGAAAAAAGCAATTATTCAACTTATAGTGGAAAATTTGCGGGGATCTCAAAATTCTTGGAATCGTTTCAGAACAGCAATCAGGGTATACAAAAACACCATGTTACTTGTGCTTATAGGACAGTCGAGATCGCGTTCGTCATTTTAACAAAAAAAAAAGATGGCCAAAAAGAACATCGTTTGATCAAGGACAAAAAAATATAATTGAAGATCTTCTTGTTGACCCAAAAGAAGTTTTGATTCCACCCCTTTATATAAAGCTGGGTCTTATGAAAAAGTTCGTTAAAGCGCTTGACAAGGATGGCGATTGCTATGCGTATTTGGAAGATCAATTTCCACAACTTCCCGAAGCTAAATTAAAAGAGGGGATCTTCGACGGACCGCAGATAAGAAAAATGTTCCAGGATCCTGAATTCATTACAAAAATGTCTGGCACTGAAAAAGATACCTGGCTTAGTTTCAAAAATATTGTAAAAAACTTTTTAGGTAATTATAAAAGTCCAGACTATCAAAATGTGGTTTCAGAAATGGTAACAAACTTTGGTAAACTAGGCTGCCTTTTGCATTTGAAGCTACATTTTCTTTACTCGCATATAAATAAGTTTGCAGAAAACCTGGGAGACTTTAGTGAAGAGCAAGGCGAACGCTTCCACCAGGATATAAAAGAGATGGTGAGGCGATATCGGGGATGTTGGGATATCAATATGATGGCTGATGGCTGACTACTGTTGGAGTTCAAAACGAGATCAAGTCAATCAAGGTACCAAACGAAAGCGAAACCCAGAACGTAGGCCTTTTGAGGACAAAAGGGTTCGATACAAGCGATATAAATAAAAAAATAAATAAAAGAACCCTATAAGCGTGAGAGGTAAGGGGACTTACGATAATAAAGCACCCCAAAGGAAACAGAATTTACTACGTCCACGTCGTTGTTCCTGGGTAACGCTAAAAGTAAATAAAACTTATTTTTAAAAAATCCTACGATTGCCATGCAAGAAGACTAACGCAAATTAAAAACCCCGAAACGTGAGATGCAAAGGGAATCTACAGTGAACGACAATCCCAGTCGAGGAAGGTAAACGTTTAAAGGTTTTCGTCGATATTATGTCTAATTTTGCGTTTTTATACAAAATGTGAGCCAGCTGGGTTATTTGAAGCCCGGATTCGGAATCAGTGTCCCTCAGAAACATAAGGTTATACTAGACACACCCCTCCCCAGAGGGTTTTAAGACTGGCAAAAATGGCGAAATAAATTACCTCGATAGATCGCTTGAGAATTACATATAGAATACATTTTTACAAACCAGAACTCCATATAAGCTCAGTTTTTTGAAATATCAATGACTTTCGAATTTTTTTATAGAAAAAAAAATATTAAAAATATTAATTCCGTGAATTTGTTGTATATAGACAGAAAGTAATACAGGTTGGTCTTTCATAAATAAAATTCAATTGGAAAACGAAATATATTTTATTTATTAAATTTTCTTTGCTTACATGTCAAGTCTATAGACTTGAGTTCCATGAAATGTCATACAGTGTATACTTACTGATTTATGTGTGAACTTTCATACCGCATATATTAACTTATTTGATTTTGAAATTTGCAATTTCTATTAGTATACTTTCTACAATTTTGTAAATATCATATAATTATAATAAAATTATTTGTAAATTGTTATACATTTGGGCATAAATAAAATATATTTCATTTTCCAATTGAATTTCATTTATGAAAGACCAATCTGTATTACTTTCTGTCTATATACAACAAATTCACGGAATTAATATTTTTCATATTTTTTTTTCTATGAAAAAATTAGAAAGTCATTGATATTTCAAAAAACTGAGTTTATATGGAGTTCTGGTTTGTAAAAATGTATTCTATATGTAATTCTCAAGCGATCTATCGAGGTAATTTATTTCGACATTTTTGCAAGTCTTAAAACCCTCTGGGGAGGGGTGTGTAGATAAGTCCATCGGGGATGAAGATATATTTTTTTTGCAAAAATATGCACGAAAAATCGCTGTTTTCGTAGATTTTACCTCTATTTTTGCATTTCTTGATCAAATATGAGCCAACTGGGTTATTTTTACCCCGGATTCGGACTCAGCGACCCCAAAAACATACGGATATGCTGATTTTACGTCTATGTTTACGATTTTCAAAAAAGTATGAGCCAAATTGGTTATTTATGCCTCAGATACGAATTCAGCGACCTAAAAGATATATAAATATGTTGGTTAAGTCCACCGGGTGAGGAAATATTTTTTTTTTGCAAAAATATACCTGAAAAATTGCTGTTTTTGTCGGTTTTACGTCTATTTTTTCGTTTTTTAGAAAAAAAACGACCCAACTTGGTTATTTGGACACCGGATTCGAATTTAGCTACCCCATAAACATTTAGATATGTTAGTGTAGTCTGTCAGACAGACCATTTTTTTTGTGTGCGGGTGTAATTATTTAAGTAATCACTGTTAATTCTAGCATTATTCGATTTAGGATAAACTTAAATTGTATTTATTAATTTCAAACTTAATCATTATTCTTCAGTTCTGACGCACTCGTGCTCCTATATGCAGTTAATGGAGAGCTGGAAATGCAGTGAAAACACAATTAATATATTTATAGTTTATTAGTAATTATTTAATAATTTTTTTTCTACCTCTTTTTATTACCTGTACCATTCCTGAACTGGTTAAATCAAAATTTATTTAGTTTGTCGAAAATTAGTCTTTTTCGGTAGAAAAGCAATCTGCTCCATTGAAAATTTAACTATTTAGTTAAAAATGTATGTATTTTGTTGCAATTTTATTTTCCAAGTCAAAAACTTTTTAAAAATATATTTTTTTAAATAAAAGATTATAATTTCCAAATAAAAATGTACCTATTCCACAATAGTTTAAAAATTAAACAAATTGTTTCGTAAAACAAGTATATAGTAGAAAATTCAACGTTTGCAGAAGATAAGTTTTTTTATTCAAAATAATACTTTTAAATAAAAAATAATTTTGTTTGAAGTAAAACTTTAAGAGTTTCATTTTGACCTAAACATTTATTTTTTAATTTCTAAAATAAACTATGTGGGTGAAAGGGTATGTAATTTGTTGCAAATTATTCTTTTTTGGTACAAAATTGATCTTAAAAACTTAAAAGTAAACTATTCGGTCAAACGTTTATGTATTTTGTTGAAAATTAATATTTTCAAAGGAAAATTTAACTGTTCCATTTTTGTTTAAAAACTAATATATTTAATTAAAAATTTTAACTATTCACGTGTTTCTTCGCCTTCACGTTAGTATAATTTCTTTTAGGATGATCCGATTGGACATTTTTAATAGTGTTTTGAAAACTCTTTTAATATACTTTCAGTAATTTTTTCAAAATTCGTCTGTTTTGGTCGAGAATTCATCTTTTCGGTTGAAAATTCGATGAATTTGTTAATAATTCGCTTTTACTGTAAAAATTGGGTTTATCGGAAACTTGAACTACTCTATGTTTGGTTAATAATTTATCATGTATATTGGATATGTTCAAAAATCGTATTTTTGGATAAAGCATAAATTTTCTTGGTCGAAAATGAAGATATTTGGTTGAAAATTAAAATATTTGGTTAAAAGTTCAACGGTATGGCAGAAATTTAACGTATTTGATTAAAAAATTGTATTCTGGGTAGGAAATGGTCCTTGTACGTTGGTGGTTCTTCTTTTTGATTGAGAATCTTGTTAAAAATTCTTCTTGTTTTCTTGAAGCTTCAGCTCCTTGGTTGAAAATGTAACTATTTTGATTAAAATTCGTTTCATTTTTCATTAATCTGTATGGTAAAAATTGTACTGTTTTGTAGAAAATTAAACTTCTTGGGTTGAAAAGTAAAGTTTTTAGATGAGTAATCACATTTTCTGTGTTACAAAATAAAGTTCTTTGAAGATAATTTGACTTTTTGGCTTTAATATTAAATAAATTTCTGAAAAATTATTTATTTCGTTCAAAATTCGTCTTTTTTTTGGTAAAACATTAGTCTTCTGGGCAGATAATTTTGTTTGTTTGTTCAATATTAAAAAACTTAGTTGCAAATCTATTTTTATTGTTAAAATTATTATTTTTTTTAATCAACAAATTTAAATATTAAATGTTGGGTTGAAACCGTATCTTGTGTATTCAAGAAGTTGAAAATTCGTATTTTTTAATAGAATATTTGATACTCTTCGTCAAAAATTCATCTTTTTGGTTGAAAATTGTATTTTTTTCAATATAATGTTTTTGATAGATTTTTTATCTGAAAATTCAACTATATTTACCATTTTCAGTTGAAACTGTATCCTGTACAGGTAAAGTTTACTCTGAAATAGCTGTAAAGATTACATGTTGTTTCTTTTTTGAACCTCCTTTGTTAAAAGCTGAACTTTTTAGTTTAAAGCTCTACTATTTTGTAGAAAATTTGTCTTTTGGCGTACAAAATTTTTCTTCTTTGTGGATAGTTTCACTTTTTGGTTGCGAGATACGTTTTTTGAATAAAAATAATGCTTTTATATGAAAAATTAGTTTTAAAAAATAAAACCATAAGAGTTTGATTAAGACCTAAAAATTTATTTTTTAATTTATAAATTAAACTATGCGGGTGAAGGTGTATGTAATTTGTTGGAAAAACTTTTCTTTTTTGGTACAAAATTGATCTTATAAACTTAAAAGTTAACTTTTTGGTTAAACGTTAATGTGTTCTGGGTAGGAAATGGTCCTTGTTTGTTGATGGTACTTTTCGATTGAGAACCTTGTTAAAAATTCATCTTTTTTTCTTGAAGCTTCATCTCTTTGGTTGAAAATTAATCTTTTAAACTGACAATTATACGATTTCATTTTTTGATAAAAAATTGATATTTTTTACTTAAAAGTTCAAATTTTTTATTGAGAAATTATGCGTTTCATTTTTAATTAATCTTTGATGTGAAAATTCTGTTTTGTAAAAAATTAATCTTCTTGGTTTGGAAAGTAAAGTTTTTAGTTGAGCAATCATATTTTCTGTGTTAGAAATAAAAATTTTTTGAAGATAATTTGTCTTTTTGGATTTTATATTAAACAAATTTCTAAAAATTTATTTATTTTGTTCAAAATTCGTCTTTATTGTAGAATATCAATGTCCTGGCCAGATAATTTTTGGTTTGTTTGTTAAATATTTAAAACCTTTGTCGCAAATCTATTTTTATTGTTAAAATTACTCCTTTTTTAATCAAAAAATTTAACTATTCCATGTTTGGTTCTAACTGTACCCTGTGTATTCAATAAGTTACCGATTTGTATTTTTTAATAGAATATTTGATACTCATAGTCGAAAATTCATCTTTTTGGTTGAAAATTGTTTTTTTTAAATATAATTTTTTAAATAGATTTTTTGTATTGCAATTCAACTATATGTACCATTTTCAGTTGAAACTGTATACTGTATAAGTTAAAAAAATTGTACTTTTGGGTAGAAAGTTCATGTATTTTATTAAAAACTATTCTTTTTAGGTAAAAATAAAACCTAAAAATTAAAGAACAGAAGTAATTTTTATTGCGGATTTTTTTTCATGTAGATACAGCTGAATTTTATGGCATTTAAACAAAACAAGATTAAATAGAGTTGTAACATGTAAAATTTACTTCTCTTTTGTTGATAGTTTCACTTTTTGGTTGAGAATCTTGTGTTAAATTAATTTTTTTTTCAAAGTCATCTTTTTTGTTAGATAGATAAATATTTATTTTTCGGCCTGTTGGCCTTTAAAAATTGACTTGCTTACACTTCCATTTTTTTTACAAAATTTTCTTACAATTATTTCTTGCAACAACTTTTTTGTTGAAGATAGATCTTTTTTTTTCTTAAAAGTCCACTTTTTTCCAAAACATTTGACTTTCTACCTTAAAAACTTTTATTTAATTTAAACAAATAAATGATTTAATGGTTTTATGCTACTTTATTATTTACATTGTTCTAGGGAATATTTATGGGGTGGCTCAAAAAGCAGGAAAGTAGCTGGCAAGAGACTTTTTTAATTTTAACTATTGTAGTTTTGCAGTATTTAACTTAATCCTGCATTAGTATTACTTTTTAGGTTAAAGTTGATTATATCGTATCAGTAATATCATATAAGTTCTATATAATAAGTTCTATTTCATAAAAAAAAACTATGCCTTTATATCACAAGTATTTACCGAATTTTAACCCTTTCATAATTAATTTATAATTTGTCTTATTGAAATGATATTTTATACTTTATTAATTTATAATTTATGTAAGGTTTTCAAATACTATAGTGAATATTTTATACTCTGTGCCTGAATTCGGATGAAGTTGTACTAATTAAATAGTGCGATGACTTTTATCAATTTATGAATAGATTTCAATCTATACCAATCATCAGTGAAAAAATTACTGATTCGTAGAAAAAGCGTTAACATTAAATTCATAAATAATTATTTTTTATTAATTACGTTTTTAACGATTTTTATACGCATTAGTATTTTTGATTAATGATTATTATCGGAATGCCTACTCTAAATCAATTGATAAAGGATAATCAAGTCGACCCTTAAAAATGATCGAATCGCCCATCCGAAATGACTACGTGAAATATCTAAGATAATCGAATCGACCATTAAATACGACCCAGTCGAATGTCTGATAAAATCAAATCGACCATCCGAGATTTCCAAACCGACCCTTCACAATGATCGGTTCAGCCAGCTTGAGATGACCGAGACGACGGTCTGAGGAAATCGAGTCGACTTTCTGAGATTGTCGATTGGGACCTCTTGTTTTTACTTTATAGCGATAGTCGCTTTAGCCATATTCAAGAGCTGTCCTATAGTCGACCCTGCAATATGGTCTATTTGCACGTTTATATTGCTAAAAAGACCTTCCATTTTTCTCCCTGTGAATTAATCTTTCGAAATTTCTCTCCGTGTAGCTTCAACAATCTTTTGTTTAAGAATAACCATTTGAACAGGACACAGATCTGTGTTAAAACGCTTCATCATCTAACAAAATCAACAAATAAATGCTCCTACTGGTGTTAGCCACTAATTGAATATTTATTGATTTATTAAATTTATACTTTCACAGAACTCGGACCAGACAGACATCATAACAAAATCGTTGACCT
>NC_046665.1:133125763-133164127 GCF_010883055.1 Belonocnema kinseyi
CCCCCCCCCCCCCATTTAAAAAACTTTCCGTAATTTCAACACGATCCCTTATCTCTTTCCTAATCGCTGTCTTTCCTTCACTTCCCTTTCTGTGAGTTAGGACTTAAGTCTTTCGCGCAGTTTTGAATAAAACAGTAGCTTGGACGACAAGCAATCAAGACCGCGGACAAGGCAAAACAGTTTGCTGGCATCGTTTCAAATGAAGTCGTCTCTCTGGGAAATAATAATTACATCCCCTACAACCCCCTTCCCCCACCTACTGCACAACTTCCGCCCTTCCTGAAGAACTTCTCTGGTCTGATACTCCTCGGTTGGGAAGTATAACTTTGTTGAATGTTGTATTCATATATACATGTATTTCACTCACCCCGGTGCTGTTTTCTCGCATTAGCATTGAGCCCATTACGCGAATTTGAAATTCAGATTACCTCGGCGATAACGATAAGGTCCCGGGCGCGACATAGGTAAGTTTTCTTCGCAATGGAATAACAATAATACTTTCCTGTCTGACGCGAGATTAATGAAATTCCAGAGCGTTTCGCGCGACCAAGTCACTAAGAAGGGGAATATTCACCGGCGGATGTTTGTGCAGACGATGCCAGATTTTTAGCTAAGCGCATATTGTGCTAGATTTAAATTTTAGATGTCAGTGCGAAATATTTTAATTAATTAATTGAATTAATATTTAAATTTATTGCCGTTCTGATGAAGAAACTATACAGCTACATCAGAAAGAAACCGAGATATTCAATCTCTTAAGCTGAATCACTGAATTTGTCACTGATTTAATCAGTATTTTGAGTTTTTACTAGTGAACCAGTAAGTGACTCAATCAAGACGTTTACTAACATATATCAGTGAAGGCAAATGCTACAACCAACCACACGGAGAAAAATGGATGTTTAAATGTACACTGTACAAAGTTTGTTACGAGAAGACGTTTCGTAGCCATCTGGCGTTAGTTTTCTGAACTATGACCTATTTTTAAAGTAAATAAGTATAAAATTTTAGACTAGTATGTTTTAAGTTTCATACACAAGTGTATTAACATAACTCAAGAACAAATTCTATTAAATTCTATTCAATGGTGTTGGGAATCGCAAACACATTTATATGAATTAAGGGTAAGGTACATGTGAATGAAACTTAAATCATATTCTCTTTAAATTTCAAACAATCCTTCATAAATTTCATTTGCTGTTCAAATTTATTTAAGACACAAAGGCTTTGCAATTTTCAATCAAATATATACGGACCTAACCTATGCTAATTTGGTTTTCTCGCACTATATTTTTTTAAAATGTAGTTTAATCGATTGAAGTCTCAGTATTTTTGAGACTTCTAAATGACTAAATTTTAATTAATTTTTTTCAAAAATTGATTTAAATGTTTTATTTTTTTTACTGAAATTTGATCTGTTTGACTATTTTGAACCATCATCAACTCAGGTTAAGAACCTTTGAAAAAGGTACGCATGTGTACCGAAACGTAAGGAAGTTTAAAAGGAGTTTTTCTATCAAATAAATATCTGAGTTTCGAAGAATATGTTTTTTGACTCATAATTTATTTTTGATTTACGATTGGACCGTAATACATAAATAATTTGAAATCTATGATTTGAAATCAATAAATATCAACGGTCGAAGAAAGGATTGATTTGTTTCATCAAATCACTTTACAATTCGTGGAATTAACGGAATTTATGTAATTTATGGAATTTACGGAGTTGATGAAATTCGAGGAATTTATTGAAGATATGGAATTTATGAAATTCACAGAATTCGTAGAATTAACGGAATTTAAGGATTTCATGGAATTCACGGAATTTACTAAATTTATGGCACTCGCGAAATTCATGAAATTCACGTAATTCAAGGAACTTGTGGAAGTTACGAAATTCACCGAAGTCGAAAAATTGACAGAAGTCAAGGACTTCACGGAATTTATGGAATTGATCAAATTCAGGGAACTGATGGAATTTAAGGAACTTGTGAGATTCATGGAATTGACGGTATTTATTGAACTCATGGAATTCACGGCATTCACGGCATTCATGGAATTTACAGAGTTGATGAAATTCAAAGAATTTATTGAATATATGGAATTCACGAAATTCATGGAATTCGTAGAATTAACGTGATTTAAGGATTTCAAGGAATTCGCGAAATTCATGGAATTGAAGGGATTTACGAAATTTATGGAACTCGCGAAATTAATGAAATTCGCGTAATTCAAGGAACTTACGGAATTCACGAAATTCACCGAATTCAAAATATTGACGGAGGTCACGGATTTTACGTATTTCATAAAATTGAAGGAATTCATGGGATTGACGAAATTCACGGAATTGATGAAATTCAAGGAACTTATGAAATTCATGGGATTGACGGTATTTATTGAACTCAAGGAATTCATGGTATTCATGGAATTCGAAAAGTTCATGAATCCGCAGAATTCGCGGAATTCACGGAAGGTACTGAATTCACGGAATGTATGGAATTCACGGAATATACGGAGTTCACGAAATTCACGAAATTAACGGGATTAAAGAAAGTTACTGAATTCACGTAATTCAAGGAATATACGAAATTCATGAAATTCGCGAAATTCATGAAATTCACAGAAATTTAGCAAAAACATAGTAACTAATGTCCCGTAACTAACCTTGTCTTTAGACAATTAAAAAAGCTTATTTCGTAAATAATTTCTAAGTGGCTACCGATAGCATCGGTACGACACAGACCTACTTTATCGGAATGGCAGACAGTTGAAAACCGTTCCTAACCTCAAAATAGTGAAGATGGATAAAAATATTATGTAGCACAATAAATTTATTTTGTTATTAACCATTACAGAAGAGACCGGGAACGTACGTTAAAATATTTCACAGCATCTTCGAATTCAGTTTTAAACAATTTTTTTAAAACGTAAAATACTACTTTTTAATCTTATTTAGATTTTGCCATATATATTTTTTAACCATTATTATTGTTTTTATTAGTTTCCTCGTAGAATACTCTTCATTCAAATAAATTTGAAAGATATAATTGTTTAAACAATGTATTATTACTTTTAATGATATTATCCATAATGGTATCATCATTTTCAGGTTAACATCAATAATTTTTCAAACCATATATTATTATATATTTATAATAATATTATCTTTTATGAGATCTCAAACAAAATCTGAAATATATCAATTGAACTTTAAAGTGAGAAAGATATATTTTTAACAAAAAATGGAATTATGATATTTTAAGCTAAAACAATTGATTTCCATAACAAATAGATACAAATTCTTAACAAAATAATTACATTTTCAAACAAAGAAATAATTTTTGGATAATCATTCGTTAAAACTCTTTATTTTTTAAAGTAGGTTTTGAACTAAAATGTAATTGTTCCATTCCTGGTTAAAAATTGATTTATTTTTGTATTTTAAATTTAGTTACTTGGGTAAAACTTATAACCACTTTATTAAAAATGTATTTTATTTTCGTTCAAATTTTATCTCTTCGGTTGAAAATTGAACTATTTTGTTTAAATATGTTTTTCTGGTTCAAAATGAATTTTTAAAGTGAAAATGTAACTTTTCTATCTTTACTTGAAAACTTATCTTTTTAGTTGAACGACTTTGTTGCAAAAAATTCTTCAACGGTTGCAAATGCATAATTTTAATTAAAAATTCATCCCACCAGTAAAAAAATATTTTGTTGAAAATTTATGTTTTTGGCAGAAAATTAACATTTTGGGGTTGAAAATTCAACTGTTTTTTAGAAAAATCATTTTCTTTGATTAAATTCTGTTGTTGTTTAAAGTTGACCATTTTTTTTTTAAATGAAACTATTTGTTGAAAATTAATTTTTTTGTTGAAAATTAATCTTTTTGTTTTTTAGTTAAATTATATTATTGAAAATCGGAAACATATAATATTTATTGGTAGAAATAAAAAATAAAATTTAAAATTTCAGGTTTTAATTTAAAACCATTTTATTTCTTTTATGAACGATTTTATAACAAAAATGTTACAAGAATAAAATTTTCTCTCTAAATAAAAAAATAAAAACGACAAAACAGTAATCACGTTTACCTTGAGCCTGATAGTTAATTGCCCGGCATTAATTTATTATTAAAATTGAAAAAATTTCCATATTTGTTGAAAAAGAATGTAAATTACACGAAAATAATATTTTGCTCAATTTAAAATCTGTGGAAATCCACCTTAGCTTCTATTAAAATCAATAACTACTAATTCATTATTAGTTATCACTAAATATTTATTGATAGTAATTATTAACTCGTAACAATTTCTTGGTTAATGAACAACAGTTTTTACCCATTTTTTAAAAAGAAAAACTTTATTTTTTCAAATTTGACTCGACCAAAGTTTTATTGGCCATTAAAAAAAATCTTGTATATTTTTTGAAATGTTCCTAAATAAAAAAGTGGTTCCGGCCGGGATCGAACTGGCGACCTTCTGCGTGTAAAGCAGACGTGATAACCGCTACACCACGGAACCATTTAAATTAAAAAAATTTTTTCTCAACATTTTTACTAATTTATTTGTTAGCGTCGGTAAGTTATGATTCCCCCTCATGTTTTACGTAATTTTTGCGAAATATACTTATTGCCTGAATTTTTAAATTGTCGAATCATCAACCGAAAAGATTAATATTCACTAAAAAAATAAACCAACAAAAAAACGAATTTTCTACAAAATATTTGAATTTTCTACCAAAAGATTATCTTTTAACTAAATTTTTGAATTCATAAACCCAAAAGATTAACTTTATACAAAACATAAAATTTTTTTCAACCACAGATATCAATTTTTACCTAACAATGAATCTTACAATAACAAATTAATTTTTTAGAAAGTAGTTCTAGTTTCAACAAAAGAGTTTAATTTTCATTGTAATTAATGAATTTAGAAAATAGTTGTTATTTTTAATAAAAAATATTTATAAATAAAATAAAAAACAGCTTGATTTAACAAAAAAAACCTCAACAAAAAAATTAGCTTTTTAACGAAAGAAGTGAACTTTTAAATAAAATGATGAATCTTAAACTAAAAAATTATTTGTGATAAAGTAGTTCAAAAATCGACCAAACAGTTTGATTTCCCACCAAATTCTTTAATTTTGAAAAAGAAAGTATTAATATTCTTTAAACAGTTTCTTATCAATATTTTTAACCAAAAATTGTGCTTTTACCAAACAAGATGAATTTTAAACAAATTAAATACATTTTAAGAAAAATAATTAACTTTTCTATTGAATTATTGGAATTTTTACGCAGAAATAAAAATTTTATACAAAATAGTAGAATTTCTAGCCGAAACATGTTTCTTTTTAATGATATATTTTCATTTTAATTAGACAAAGATTATTTTCTATCAAGAGAGATAAACTTGCCAAAAAATGGAACAGACTAATTTTCATTTAAAAATTAATTTAAAATTTAAAAAAACTCGTTTTATAATTTTCAACAAAAAAAGATAATTTTTAAACAAAAGTGGAATAGGTAAATTATCGGTTGAGAAACTAAATTTTCAAATAAAGGAATTAAGTTCTAAATGAAATCATAAATCTTGAAATGAAAAAAAAAATTAGTTTAACAAAGAAGAGTAGTCATCAACTTTCAACCAAGAAGTTATATTTTCAAGTTGAAAAGATCTATTTTCAACGGAAAAATCTAATAGTGGATTTTTCGAGAATAAAAGAAATTGATTAAAAAAGATAGTAGGATTTCACCAACGAAAATCGAATTTTCAACTAAAACCTAGGCTAAAACATATTTATTTTCAAGCACACAGTTTTTTCAATAAAATTTTTAACTAAGGAATTGTTTTTCTACTAAAAATACGAATTTTCAATAAAATTGGTCAAAAGATTAATATTTGCAGGTTAAAAATTCTACTCTTTTGTGGAAAATTAATTTTTTTGGTTTAATTCTGTTGTTGTTGTAAGATTTTATGTTGAAAATGCAACTATTTGCTGCAAATAACCTTTTTGCTGAAAATTTAACTATTTGCTTGAAAGTTTATTGTTTTTTCTGTGGGAATATCGACTATTATATTTTTTGCGGGGTATTCATTATTTTAAATTCAACTTTTTATGGTTAAAATCTAATCTTTTTATGTTTTGAAAATTATACCTTTAAGTTGTAAGTTTATTGTTTTACGCCAAAAAATCAACAATATGTTTAAAAATTCAACTATTTTTTGAAAATGTTAATTTTGTTGTTGAGAATTAAACTATTTTCTTAAAAGGTCACGGTTTTTTGCGGAAATAAGAAATTCAAAATTGTAAGTTTTAATTTAAAATTATTGCATTTCTTTTATGAAAGATTTTAGGTAAAAAATGTTATAAGTTATAGTTTTGTTATAAGTTATAGTTTTGTTTTTCATTCCAAATTTGGTTGGTCATTGAAAAAAATGTTATACATTTTTCGAACGGCCCCTAAATAAAAAAGTGGTTCCGGTCGGGATCGAACTGGCGACCTTCTGCGTGTAAAGCAGACGTGATAACCGCTACACCACGGAACCATTAAAAAAAATTAAATATTTAAAATGGTTCTATTGCTTTAATAAACTTAAAAGAAAAGAAAAAAACAGTATGCACCTCCTGAAAATTGATATTACAAAGCAGTTTAATATCAGTTTAAAAAATCTTTCGCAGCACTCTTATTTATTTATTTGTCCGTGTCGGTAAGTTATGATCCTCCCTCCTATTTCAAGTTGCCAAATATGTATTTTTCGTGAATTTTGTAATGGTTTTACCAATGATGAAATAATCAAATATTTGATATTTCAACCAAGAGAGAATTTTTATATTAAATAAAAAAGAGTAGAATGGAAAATTTGGATCCAGGAATCGAAATTTGTACAAAACAGTTAAAATTTTTAACAAATAGATTAACTTTGAACCAAATTGTTACATTTTGAAGCACAAAGAGTGAATGTGGTCCAAAACATTCAAATTTCCAACCCGAAAATATGAAATTTCAACACAAAAGTTCATTTTCAAGAAAAATGTTGGATTTTTTATCAAATATGTAAATTTTTAGACAAAAAAATTTATTTTTAATGTAAAAAATACGAATTTTTATCGAAGCAGTTAAATTTTTTACCGGAGAGATGAAATTTCACCTAAACAATGAAACTCACCATCAAATGAACTTTCAAGAAAGTATTTTTACTTTAAACAAAAGTTGAACTTTTAATTAATTTAAAAAATAATAATGATAGTTGTTATTTTTAATAAACATATTTCTTTATTAATTAAAAAACAATTCAATTTTTAAAAAAATAGTTAGATTTTCAATCAGAGAAATGAACTTTTAAATAAAATGATGAATCCACAACTAAAAAATTATTTTTAACAAAGTAATTTAACAATCGACCAAACATTATAATTTTCCACCAAATTTTTTAATTTTTGAGCAGAAATTACGAATCCTTTCAACCAGTTTTCTTAACAATATTTGTAACTACAGAATTGTGCTTTTAAGAAACAATATGAATTTGAAACCAAGTATAAAAATTTGTACTAAATAATTTAATTTTCTATTAAATTGTTGAAATTTTGAGCCGAAAATACGAATTTTCTAAAAAAAACAGTAGAATTTTCAACCGAAACAGGTTTATTTTTTGAGATATTTGCATTTCTATTCGAAAAAGAGTATTTTTCATCAAGAGACGTCAATTTTGGCCAAAAAATGAAATAGTTCAATTTTCATTGAAAAAATTAACTTTCAATTTAAAAACCAAAAAGCTCATTTTCAACCAAAGAAATTATTTTTTCAACAGAATGAAAAATTTTCAACAAGAAGGATTATTTTTCTACCGAAAAACAATATTTCTTTGCTAAATACTTGAATTTGCTACCAAATAGTTATATTTTTAACTAGTAAAGATACATTTAAAAAAATTAAATTATCAGTAGGGAAACTTAATTTTCGAATTAAGAAATGAATGTTTAACTAAAATCATAAATCTTTAACTGAAAAAAATTAAATATTATTAACAAAGTAATTCAATTATCGACTAAATAGTTTAATTCTTTGCCAAATTATTTATTATTTTAAAAATGTTGTTTAAAAAATTCTTGAAATTTCGAGACAAAAATATGAATTTTTCACAAAAAAGTTGAATTTTCAACATAAAAGTTACTTATCAACCGTAACAGGTAAATTTTTATTGAGGCAGTTGCATTTTTATACGAAAAAGATTAATTTTCTACAAAAAAGATCAATATTCGCCAAAAAATCGAATAATTAAGTTTTAAGGTGAAAAAAAAATTTATTTTAAAAAAGGGGGAGGGACGGTAAGGCCGGTTTTTGGCCTAATTTATTTTTGGACCAAAAAATCTGAAAAAATCATGGTAGTATCTTATAAGTATCCCGAGTCGATTGCACGCTAAACGGACTACCCTCAACCCCCAGCCACCCCTACAAATATAGGAAACACCACTACCCACCAACTGTATTTTCGAGAGATTTGACAACATGTATTCTGAGGTTAGCTCGGGTTTACTATGGTTTTCGGGGTCGCCGAATACAAATCTGGCGTCCTTTGACTTTTATCGCGTCAGGTTCAAGGTCATTGGAAGGTCAAATCGAGAGAAAACGGTAAAAAAATCCAAAAAAATACGTTATCGGTTTTTGGAGTCGCTAATTACGAATCTGGCATCCGTTGAACTCTATCGCTTCAGGTTCAAGGTCATTTGAAGGTCATTTGAAGGTCAAATCGAGAAAAACCGGTAAAAAAATTAAAAAAATTTTTTTTACCGTTTTCTCTCGATTTGACCTTCCAATGACCTTCAACCTGACGCGATAAAAGTCAAAGGACGCCAGATTTGTATTCGGCAACATCGAAAACCATAGTAAACCCGAGCTAACCTCAGAATACATGTTTAAGAGTGTCAAATCTCTCGAAAATACAGTTGGTGGGTAGTGGTGTTTCCTATATTTGTAGGGGTGGCTGGGGGGTGGAGGGTAGTCCGTTTAGCGTGCAATCGACTCGGGATACTTATAAGATACTACCATGATTTTTTCAGATTTTTTGGTCCAAAAATAAATTAGGCCAAAAACCGGCCTTACCGACCCTCCCCCTTTTCAATAAAGATAAATTTTCAACGAATGTAATTAATTTCTATTGTGTATTTGGTTTTTCAATGAGAGAAGATCAGTTTTCAACAAAAGTGAAACAGGTAAATTATTAGTTAAAAAATAGTGATTAAATAAAGAAATGAATTGTCAATTAAAATGATGAATTTCTAACTAAAGAAACTGATTTTTAAAAAAGTAGTTCAATTTTTGACCAAATGGTTTAATTACTTACTAGATTGTTGAATTTGCAAACAAAAAATATGAATAATCTTCAAAGCAGATAAATTTTCAGCCAAAAAATGTAAGTTTTCAACCAAAAAGTTAATTTTAAACCGTAGAAGGTTAATTATATTAACTGTAAAGAAAATTGTTATATATTTCTGAATGTATCCTCAATGAGGATTTGGGGCATTTATTTTAATAATTTAACAACATCCGTTGTTAAACAAATTTTGGGCGCATTTAAATTACAAACCCTGCCTTCCATTATTAAAATTTCCGCTTCTCTCTAAATCCGAATTAGTCGAGATTTTACTAATGCAATTATTAGCATTGTGCCAGACTATAAAATAAAATAAAAATTTGCATTACAATTTTAATAATTTGTGAAAAGTAAAAATTACTGTTTCGTCAAAAAATCATTGTATAACTAACAGGACAAAAAGTAACAGATAATTTTTCAAGAAAAAACAAATGTTTAATTGTTGAAACGAATTGCGCTATTAAGTTGAACGTATCTCGCAATCTTAAACAATTAAAAAACAAAAATTTCTCACAAAAATGTACGATGGAACTTCAGAGAATTTTAGAGGAAATAAGATATTTTCCGATAGAGTGGCACTAACATGGTTTTGTAAAAAAATATCTTCAAGGGAAAGTTTAAATTTATTTAAAATATACTGCTGAAAGTAAATAGCGTCTCATGTATAGCGCAGGCGCATGCAGGCTGCTACTGCCATGTTACCCTAAATCGGCAAGCAAACACCAGGGTGGTCCAAAAATGCAAGACACCTCACTAAAAGTTTTTTTCTCCGGAGAATGAAAATCCGTGATTTTTTGTGTAAATTTGAATATCAACACGTGCCATCATGTACTTCCAAATTCCATTTAATTAACATGGGGAAATTTTAAATTTTCCAAAAATTGAACTCATGTTGCCTTCTTGTGCAAACGATAGTCGCTTGTAGCAGAAAATTTTTAATTTTATAACCACAAATTTCACGCACGTCGCGTCGCTTTAGTGTAATAGTTTAATAATTGATAACATTTCATAACTTAAATGCATCAAATGACATAGCATTTTCAGGTTACAACCTAAACACAACATCGTAAGATAAGGTTAAGGCAATGCCGTTTCATAATCATAGACAGAAGAAGAAGTTAATTCACATAAAATCACTTACTTTTCAAAATACTAGAATAATTGTCCACGAAAAACACAGTTTTCACCATTCTCATGTCAAAACTTTAGATTTTGAGGTTACAAAAGGCTGTTGAGCGTCACCTGTTGGTAAACCGCTAAAGCCCGGTGCATAGGAAGCAACTATGCGGATTACTGTGCGCTGAAGCGTATTCTCTTGTGTTATGCCTTGTGCCTCTTTGCTATGCAAAAGTGTTTGCTTTCCGCTTCACTCTCGCTCGTCTCGCCATTTTTCGATTGTGAGTAAGTGGTATTCTGACTGTTCATTTTCTGTAAATGGGTAAGTGGGAGTTTAATATTAAAGAGTAAGTAAATAGTTTAAAGGAAAACGTACTGCAAAATCACAAGACTCGACTTGATTATGTGGAATACTCATGTTTCTTTTCTTGTGCGCAAATGTAAAATAATATAAAAATGTTGAATACCTGCAATTTCAAGTAGCTGATTATTATGGTTATATGTAACTTGATTGCACAAATTGAAAATAATATAAAAATGTAGAAAATCTGTCACTTTATGTAGCTCATTAGTATGGTGATTTGTAATTTAGTTGCACAAATTAAAAATATATTTTTGTGTGTGTGTGATCATTTTCATGTCTATGTTCTCTCCTTATCGCTAAGACCTGTGATGTTCAATGTTTTTTCGTACACTTCTTTCTTTGCTTTTTGGGTACTTTTAATTTCCACTCCACCATGCATCACCAAACTTTCTTCTTACAAGCGCAGTACCACACACTTCAGTCACACTCCTAACAATGACATCCTCGATCATAGTCGATCTGTATGTTTTTATTTCTATTAGCGCCTGCCAAGTTGTGTCTTCTATCGGTTCGTTTATCTTATTCTAAAAATCTATTCGGACTTCTGGTTTCTGTTTATTCTCAATGTTGATTCGCGTTTGTTTCATTTTTTGGTTTTCTTTTTTCTCCAGCCATTACCAATACCAGTGGTGTATTCTGAACTTTGGCTATTTCATTTACGCCAGGTGTACATGTGGATCATTTAATGCCTAAAACAAGTATTTGTAATAAATAACCTCTTTTCTAAGCATTCGCTAATTAAGTTTTTGCTGTACACATTTTTTCTTATTGGATCTCCAAAATTGTTCCAAGAGACATCTCTCACTTCTCTCATATCACTGTTAACTGGGGCATACCATGCTATGATAAATAATCTTCTGATTTCCATTTTCTTTCTAACCAACAACAATCTGGGGGATACAAGATCATGATCTCTGAGATTCTGCTTCTCTTTTCCATTAATAATCAAACCTACCCTTTGCCGAGAGTCAAATTAGTTAGTGTGTTATGCTTAGAAGGTCACTAGCCTTTAACAGAATTTTATTTTATGAAATTTGCAATTGTAAAATTGAAAATATACGCACAAAAAGCACAGGGGATCAAATAAAAAAAAGTGGCATATGTGATAAAATATATAATATAAATAGAGCACCCCCACTAACCCTCCATGATAAGAAAAATAGTTTAATTTTCAATTATATCTTCAATATTTCAATAACTTAAGTTGAATAAAATTGCAATTTCATTTTTTTGCCATAAAATTTAATATTAATTGATAAAATTAACTCCTATTTTATATGATTGTTTAATTTCTTTTAGCTTGCACATTTAGTTTTGCGGTAAGATTTTGAAGCATTCTAGGCTATTTTGGAAGACACCGAGGAATTTTCAATAAATTTAAATAATTTAAAGGGATTCAAGGGACCGCCAAGAATTAAAAATATTTTTAGAAATCTGAAAGGATTCAATGATTTGAAGAGATTCACAAATATTTTAAAGGACTTAAAATATTTAAAGGCATTTAAAAAGATTCCAAAGAATCTTGAGCTTCGCGCTATGCGCTCCGATAGTTAAATTTGTTTTGATTTTAGATAAAAAGAAAATTATTTTAGTTAGGGCTCTATTAGCCAATTATTTAATAATAAAAATAAATAAATAAAAATATTCTTTACTAAAAGAATGAAATTTTGAGTTAGTGTTTGCATAATTGAAAAATTCAAATTTTTATTGGGAACCCTAACGGATTTGTCATGGATTATACGCATTAAGCTTGTTATTTTGAGGTATGATATTTATATTTCATAAATCATTTTTCAGTATTATGTAACACAAATAAATTCATAAGATATTAATAGGATTGTAGAAGAGGTTATATTATTTTTAAAATTATCAACAAAATTTCAATTTGAATGCGTAAATCTGCCAATTTGATTAACAAAAATTAGCCAAACTCAACTGCTTGGACTTACAAAAAAGAGGCTCATAGTCCATTAAGATATTAATTAGGTAACTGCCCTGCATGCCCCATTAGACACAATAATTTAAGTACATACTTTATAAAAAATGTAAATTAAAAGCAAAATGACTTTTTTCAGATACGTTTATTTTTAATTTTATTTGACCTTGAAAAACTCTAATAATTTTATTTCTGAATAGTCTATAGATTTCAAATTTATATTTGCCATTAGCACACATTTATTTTATAGGTACCTAAATTTTGTAAGCCACATCAAAAGCTTTAAAATAAGATAAGAATAATGATTAAAATGATAATTATAAATCTGAAAACTTTAGAAGGACAATCGTGAGGCCTATAAATTGTGAGGTGGCGACTACACTGGCAAGTAAATTATTCATTAAGCATTAATTAGCTTTTGTTCCACTTTCAAAAAATGAGGAAGGTTTATAGTTTCGTTTTCACTTTGGTGGTCATCTTTAGTTCTATGGGTGAATATAATAGTATAATACATCCATAATTTTTCATATATTTTGAGCTTATCATGTATAACAATAGTTATATTTCATTCAAAACACATAAATTCATACTAAAAAAAAAGAATTTTAAAACCTTTAAGACAAAAGACGAAATTTCTCTACAATAATTGAATTTTCAAACAAAAAATGTATCTTTTCAACAAAAATGAAATTTAAACACAAGAAAGTTAGCTTTTTTACCAAAAAAGGAAAGTTTGCAAAGACACAAGCCTTTGATCAAAAAAATAAAAATTTTAACAATGTAGTTAACTTGCAGCTAAAAAATTAAATTCTCAATAACAAAAATTAATTTTCTACAAAATACTTAAACTTTCAACCAAAGAGATGAATCTTCAACTGAAAATATAAATCTTTAACAAAAAACACATATTTCTTACGAAATGATCTAACCAAATCTTCCAAACAAAATAGTTAAATACTCAAGCAAAGAAAATGAATATTTAACCAAAAAGTTGCATTAAAAATAATAGATTTCGATTAAAAGGACGAATTTTTAAATCAAAAAGATAAAAACAAAAATAGTTGAATTTAAGGTTTAATAAAAAACGACAAATCTTTTTCAAAAAAGCTGAACTTTAATCCAGAATAGATTTCAGTTCATTTTCAACACCAAAATATGAATTTCAAGCAAAAATTTAATTTTCTATGAAATAGTTGAATTTTCAGCAGAACACTAGAATTTTCGACCAAAAAGTATGACTTTTTAATAAAATAGTCTAATTTTCAACCAAACAGTTGCATTTTTATCTAAGAAAGATGAAATTCCTCTTAAAACAGATGAATTTTTAATGGTGGATAAATACTATAAATAAAATAAAATGAAAATAGTTGAATTTTCATCCAGAAAAAATTTCAGTTCTCTTTTCAACACCAAAATATTAAATTAAAACGAAATGTAAATTCTCTACAAAACAGATCGATTTTCAACAAAACAGCAAAATTTTAATCCAATAAGTATGACTTTTCTAAATAAAATTTGAAATTTCCACGAAATAGTTGAATTTTTATTCAAGAAAGATGTTGTTTTTTCTAAAACAGATAATTTTTTTTCAACTCCAAAAAAGTAGTTAAGTTTTTATCATAAGAAGATTCTAGCTCACTTTCCCATACCAGAAAAATAAATGTAAACAATAAGTTAATTTTCTGCTGAATAGTCGAATTTAAATATTCTACCAAAGAGTCGCATTTTTGTCGTAATTTAAGCACGTTCTTAAAGCACTTTGAGGCAAAGTCAAAGCAGATTTTTCTTTTCCTTTTTTCCGAAAAAAATCATTAAAAATTTTTTTACATACAGCTCCATCTAGTCTTCTTCATTCATAATGTGTCCCCTAAGGGTTTGCATGACTTCCATTTTTTACAAGCTTTCCGCTTGTATTTTTATTCTTTTTACAATATTTTCCTTTCTATATATACAATTATTTACAACTATTTAAATAAAGACTTATGTAGTTCCTTATCTCTATTTCCTGCGATAGCGCAATTTAGGGCTTATTAGCAAACGAGTGAGCTAGCGAACGAAAGCAAGAGTGCAAGCGAGAGAGAGATAGAGAGAGGGGGGGGGGGAGAGGGAGAGAGAGAGAGAGAGAGGGAGGGAGGGAGAGTATGAGAACGCAAACGCATCTTAGCCTACTTAACTGTTATCTCACCATTACTTACCATCTTTACGCTTCTAATCTAAGCGACTTCCGTTTCCTTTTTCTGTCACTTTTTTATACCTCCATGTGCCTTTTTTCACGTGCATTCTTTCATTCTTTCTCATTCGCTCCTTTAGGACCCTCCAACTCCTCCATTCATTCTTCTCCTAATCCATCCTTCTCTATAATCTTAACCACATTCTCTTGCCAGCTTCCTTTATCTTCCATTTCTCTGCTACATCCTTCCCATGCATGTTCCCATGTTTCCTCGTCGCATTCACATATTCTACACTTTCTCTTTTCTTCTTTTTCCCAGTACATCCCCTCGCTTACCTCGTTTTTCAATATAAATCATGCTATTCTGGTCCACCTTCTCTCTCTCCATCCCGTTTCTAAATACTTTGGCACTTCTTCCTTTTTTATCATCTTATACCACTTATTGTATTTTGATTTCTCAATCATCTCCCATATTTCTATTAATTGTCTTTCCCTCTCCCTTCTTTCCAATTTTTCATAGGTTACTCCAGTCCCGTCTTCTATTTCTTTATTATTATTCTTTCTTCTTCCCATCTCGTTTATTTGATCACCCTCCCTCTCCTCTCTTCTACCGGTATCAAACACTTTCTCGCCAACTCCCTTCCCGTTCCCTCCCACAGCTTCGTCTCAAATTTCAATGCCCTTCTTCCCGATCTAATACTTAACTTATCCCTTTGCGCTTCTTCTCTCACCATATATCCTGTGTCCTCCAGTTTTCCCATAGTGTCTTACTTATGTACCTTTTTTGTAAACTCTCAATATCTTTCCTTTCTTTCCATCCCCACATCTCTGCTCCATAACCTAATATCGGCCATACCAGCGTATCAAATAACTACATTCTCCTTCTCCATTTTTATAACCTTCTGTTTTCTATTCCTCATATCTGTTTCATAACCCCCGCTGCTTTTTTTATCCTTTCTCTTATATGAGCTCTATGATTTCCATTCGTTTCCAAGATATATCCCAAATATTTATAATCTTTTACTTCTTCTAACTTTATTCCCTTCCATCTCCCTGTCCATTCTTGCTTCCTTCCCCCTCTTTGTCTAAACATCATTATCTTGGGCTTTTCTACATTTACATTCAGCTTTTTCCCATCGAGCTATTTCTCTAATCTTGTAATTAATCCCGCCATTTCTGTTTCAACCTCTGCCATCAACACTATGTCGTCTGCGTATGCCAGTGTATATATCTTTTCTTTCCCTATCCTAACTCCTCCCCAACTTTTTCTCCTCATTTCTTCTTCCAAGTCTGATATTAATAAATTAAATAAAAGTGGGCCCTGAGGACATTCTTGTCTCACACCTCTCACCAACCAGAAACTATCTCCTACTTGATCTCCTACCTTTACCCTGCTTTTTATCTCTCTAAAAATGTCTGAAACTCTCTTTATTAATCAGACTCTTGTCCCCATTTTTACCATAACCTTTTCTATTTCGCCTCGGTCTAATGAGTAAAACGCCGTCTTTAAGTCAACGAAAATTGCTATCATTGTTCCTTTTTCCCTTTTAATTCTCTTATAGATAAGATAGTTCAGAACATACATATCGTCAATTACCCCCATACCTTTTGTTCTGTCTGATTTGCTGACTGGATTTTTTTTCTTTAACTTCTATCTTCAATCTCTCCGACAAAATAGTTACATATACTTTATACAGTGTTGGCATCAGCGTCACCCCCTATAATCTCTAGCCTCCTCTCCTTTGCCTTTATTACTATTGGTATAACTACTCTTTCTTTCCATAACTCTGGCTACCCCTCTACTCTCGATACTCTATTACACATTATCCGTGCCCATTCCTCTAGTTCCTTCCCTCCATATTTCCATACTTCATTTGGAATCTCATCTATACCAGGTACCTTTCCATCCTTCAGTCTTCTCAAAACCTTAACTATTTCTTCCCTTAATATGTCTTCTTCCTCATTTCTTTCTCTACCATATTTTCCTCCCTTTATAAGTTTTATCTTTACTCCTTCTAGCGAATCCAAAAAATATTTCTTGCATTCTACCATTTCAATATCTTGGTTTACTCTTTTTCTTCTTTTTCTTTCTTTATTTACTACCTTCCATACCTCTTCCTCAAACCTTTTATTCTCTTCCTCTTTTTTTTTGATAACACAACTCACTATACTGTTTCTTTTTTTCCCTATATTCTTCCCCATTACTTTTTTCTTTTCTCCACTTTCTTAATTCTTTTCTGACCTCCCTTTTTTTCTCTTTACAGTCCTCATCCTACCGGCTTGTATTCTCCCCTTTGCTAATTTCATTTTTGTTTGTGCACTCTAATACTATTTTTATTTTTCCTATCATTTTTTCCATCTCCTCGTCCACTTTTCCCTCTCCTATTTTGATATTTCTGACTTTTTCTCTGAACTTTTCTTTTCCTTCCCTTGACTAATCCCCTTTTCCTGCACTTTTTACATTTGCTCCCCTTTTACTCATATTGCTATTGCTTTTTTGTCCCCCTTATGTCACTATTGAGGGAAAGTGATCAAAATCAATATAATCACCTACCTCTAGTTTCTTAACCTTCTCTCTTACGTTATCATCCACTATCACATAATCAATTGCCGTTCCTTTTTTACATCCCGAGCGTGTATATTCTCTTTTCTCACCTCCTTCTATATTTCCGTTTGAGATATACCATCCCAACTCCTTCAAGCTCTTCAACAACTTTGTTCCCTCCCCATTTAGTACCTTATCTTTGGATCTTTTTCCTTTCTCTTCTCCCCATTCCCTTCCTTCTCTTTCTCCTGTTCTTGCCTTGAAATCCCCACCTATTATCAGCCTAATTTCTTCTTTATTTTCTACAATTATTTCTTTCATCGTCTCTGCTTTCTCCTGCATATCACCGTTCACATTCATTCTTTACTCCTGTCATCATTCCTCCCATTGCTCTGACCTTTTTATTCTTCCTCTTTGTATTTTGCACTTGCCATTTGTATCCTCTTGGTAACCTTCCCCTTACTCTTTCCCATCCCTTTTCATCTAGCCACATCTCCATCATTATGACTACATCCCATTGTGTCGATTTTCTCATAAACTCCCTATCCTTTCTCTCCAATCCTGCTTTATTCCAGTAACAAATCTTCCATTCTTCCCTACTTTCGATTCTCATCTTTTTTCCTTCTTAATATTTCTTATTTTCCTATCTTTCGCTCCTTCCCCTCCTAGTTTCCCTGCACCTCATTTCTTATTATCTGTTCCCTTTCTTCCCAATCCCACCATACTCCGTCTATCTGTATTCTTCCATACTTAGCCTATGTTCTCTTTCCCCTTTATCTTTCTTCTTCCGCTATTTCCCTTAATTTATACTGCATCTTCCTTTCAGCCCATGTCAAATCATCCTCTATTCTCTCTGGACTTCCATATAATGACCTCTTTTTTGTCACCACCTCCCTGTTATGTTCCCATTGCTTTAGTTTCACCAGTACCATTATCTTTAGCTCCTTCTCCTCTAATTTTATACTCTTTATTACTATGCTTAATTTTATTTCTTCTCTATCTTTCCTTTCTATTCTTTGTTCTATTTTTCTCAGCCTTTCCATCTCGTTATTCCCACTCTCGCCTTTCCTCTACCTTCTTATTATCATCTTCTTTCTGCTTCTCTAGTTTTTGTTCCAATGACTGCATCCTCTTTTCTAACTTTTTCCCGATTTTTTCCCATTCTTTTATTTCTTTCTTAGTTTCAGCCATTTTCCGCCTATATTCCTTCTTCAATTCCTCTCCCCTTTTCTCCTGCTTTTCTTCATAAATCTCCATTACCTCTATCATCACTTCGCGAATTTCCTTTAGTCTTTCCTCTTTCATTGCAACTTCACTTTCATCTCCGCTTCCGTCAGCCCCCTTACTATTATCACTTTTCCCTATCAAACTCTGCTTTTCCGGCAGCGATCTAAACATTTTTTGATATTTCACGCTCGCACCGATATCTTCCTTCTCTTCACTGCCTTACCTCTACCCTCTCTTCCTTTTAATAAAAGCCTCAATTGATCCTACGCTTTTTGCTCTTAATCTCTCTTTTTCTATAGTTTTCTTATACTACCCCCTTGCCATCCTTTCCTTGATCTCCTCTTTCGGCGTACTGACCACTTCTTTCTCTAAATCTGTTTCTTCCGCGGAGATACTGGCTCCGCTAGCCATGAATCAAATTCAAATTCTCCCGCCTTCTATGCTTCCCTGCCACTATCCACCGTCGCGGTCTGGTACCTGCCTCGACTTTTTTGTCGCTACTCAATCCTGCTACTACCAATCCGATCAAAACAATCCTTCCACCCTGTCAAAGAATATCTAACTCACAAAATATCTAACTCCTCTTTTCAATCTCACAATCCCTCATTAATCTTTGACACCCGCACCCTTCTAAACACTTCCACAATCCACTCTGCAATCCACTCTGTAAAGACGTTAAGAAATTCTGTTATCCTCTGATGGTAATACAGATTCTTAAAAAAATTTCATTTTCAACACCTGGCATAATAATTCCTGTCTTTTTAAAAAAGGATTCTTGTCTCGAACTCTCTAGGGGTAATTAAAAAAATACGTAATACGTTTAGGGAGGGAGGGGGGGGGGTCTTCCAAAGTACCATTCTCCATTTTAAGATCTAGGAAAAAAGTATCACTCAGGGGGAGGGGGGTTGTCAGAAGTTCTTTAAAAAGGTATCACGTATTTTGTGTATGACCCCTCTAGTAGCGTAATGGGAGTGCACCCTACCGTCAATCGGAAGTTCGGTATTTCGATTCCCAGCGGAGCGAAAGTAGAAGATATTTTTTTAGAAAAAATGCAATTTAAATTATTTTTTAATTCCTAGCTTCATCTAGTCTGTAAACACTGTAAGAAATTCTGTTATTCTCTGATGATCACAGAGATTCCTTGAATACTCTATTTCTTCTTTCAGAGTTATCTTTACAGTCCAACAGGAATCCTAATACTGAACGTAATCCAGGTTCCTCTTCGTCTGTTAGACAGCATTTTCCTGAACAGTCTTATATTCCTGAGGAGCCGCCTCTTCGTGTCAGGTCCAGGTCTCCGCCTGGCAGGGCTCCTTCTGGTACAGTACTTGGCTATGCACTTGGACAACTTGGACATATTCGACTTATTCCAAGGACAAATCCAAACCGGCTTTTTGAATTTCGAAGATACGTTTTTCCTGACGCGAAACCAATTCGAATGCGAGTAGAACATAACAGCTATATTATTGTGCCAAATCTTGAATATATTGTATTATCAACATCCAATGGTGATGTTTTTGCAATACTAGAGAATAGTGGGATTCTTCGTGGAATTTATAGGTCGAATTCAAATCATACGCGAGTAAAAATTAATATGTCGAGCGCTGCCATTTATGATATGACCACAGATGAAACAAGCGAATGTAAAGTAGGCAATCGTCGTCCAATTTTCCCATATAATTTTAGGGAAGTATTTGCAAATCAAGATTCACTTCAAAATGTGTACCATTAACTAAAATTTAAGAAATTTATATTAGATTAACGTTTAATACAAAATCCTATTAAACGTACAATCATCAAGCTAATCTGCAGAATCCCTGCTAATCCATTATAAAGATATCTGAAATATCCGTCATGAATACATCAGAAATAGAGAAAGAAAAAAAATCAAGATTTTTGACAATTTAGTGCTAAATTTAATTAATCATACTAGAATAACTAACTTCTGTTTCTTAATATAAAGCAGTTTCATAAATTCTCTATTTCTTTCATAACTTTCACTATGTAAATTTTCAACATTATCTCAGTCAAAATCATGCTCAACATCAATGAATGCTTTCGTTTATTCGACAAGAACACTCTTATAACAGCGGCTTAAACGAACATCACTTTGGTAAAAGTATTAGGAAGTCTGCCAGTTTGTCCCACGTAAGTCTTAAACTTTTTCAAATATAGATTCAATAGTTTTTGAAATTTGATATAAAAATGGAAGAACAAAAGTTTTGAAAGAACTATACTCTTTGAATTGTTTCTGAATAACTGCAGGCAAAATACTATTTTGTTTTTGATTTGTTGAAATATAATTGTAATATGTTTCTGAATTAACTTTTGTGGATGAGTTAGAAAAATGTTCCTATAGATTTGGTTCTCTATAAAATTGAAAAAAGGTGGTCTCACTTTTAAAAGGTCACTTCCTTATCTTCAGCTAAATTTAAAGAAGAAATTAAATTCCTAATGGATAACACCTATTTACAATTTAACAAAACTTTTTACAGATACAATTTTTGAACTCCTATTGGTTCTCCGATTTCTTATAATTTAGCTGACTTGACAATGCAAGATTTTTAATCTGAGATTTTAAATAAATTAGATTTCCAAATTATTTACTACTTTAGGTACGTAGATGATACTTTTATAATTATTCCTAACTCAGCTACTCTACTTTCTGATAAAAAATATCGTAACGGAAACTTAGAAATAGTAAAACATTACCTTTCTCTAAATAACTTTTCACAAAATGTTATTAATAAACACATTGATAACAGGATAAAAGAAATTATTTTTAAAAACGTAACTGACAGTTCTAAATGCAGTAAAATTTCAGCAAATATAAAAAGAATCTTAAAAATTTATAAAATCAGCACTACTTTTTGTGTCATTTCTAAACTTGATAAAATGATAAAATTAGGTAAAGACCAATTAGGAACTGAAAAAATGACTAGTTTACCGTTTCTCTTGTAACTGTGGAAAATGTTATATGTGACAAACAAAAAAACTTTTACATGATAGAAGAAAAGGACACCAAGATAGTGTCAGATTAGATTGTAATAACGTTCTCTAATGATCATTTATATGATGATATAAATGATAATAATGCTCATAATAATGCTTTGGGATGACGTTCAAATTCTGA
Organism: Belonocnema kinseyi; assembly: GCF_010883055.1. Taxonomy (NCBI): domain Eukaryota; kingdom Metazoa; phylum Arthropoda; class Insecta; order Hymenoptera; family Cynipidae; genus Belonocnema; species Belonocnema kinseyi. The sequence continues at coordinate 133,147,631 of NC_046665.1, forward strand.
ATCAAGAAAGTGATCCTACAAAAAGAGCTTTTGCTCAAATGATTTTTATCAAAAATGAACTTGGTCATTGTCTTAATAAAATTACACATCATGAACATCTTAATGAATCTTACAATTCTATTCCTAATTTCCTTCTTTAAATTCATCAAAATATTCCCAACAATAATATTCTCCTTTTTATCTTATTATCAAAATTCATATACACCCAGTGGGCACAAAGTTTGGCGACGTATTTACGACATCGTTACGACATCTTTACGATAACTTTATGACATCCTATGTCCATGTCTTTAAGGTGTCTTTACGATATCGTATATAAGTCGCATGATCTGATGATGCCTTCACGACATCGTAAAGACAGCGAAACGACATGGACATAGGATGTCGTAAAGTTGTCGTAAAGATGTCGTAACGAAGTCGTAAAGACGTCGTCAAATTTTGTGCCCACTGGTCATGAATTAATTTTATCGTGCTGGTTTCTACTTTCTTAATATATTCAATATCTGCATCTGTTATTTTCGAAAAATGTGGTTGGACAATGGTAGCTCTGGTAACTATTATACTCAATATTGAATTCTAACCTACAATTTGTTTTCTATTTAATTTGTGATCGGAATTTAATTTCTTTTTATGGAATAAATAGTAGACATAGTTTATTTTAATAAATAGGAAATTTTTCTTTAGTTTCCTTTTCTACATTACAACCTACATTTTTAAAAAATGGACTCACTCCAAAAGTTACTAATAGCTTTCGAAAATAATTCATAAGTATATTATCTACTACGATTATTATATTTTTATAATAATTACAGTTTTAATAATTTCTTTGTTTTTTACATCCCTTTTAGAGTATAATTTAAAAAATAGGTTCCGGTGATGATGATAACGGCTGGTTTCCGAAACGTTGGGTCAAATATTGATTAAACTCGAATTTTAAGACAAAACAAGACGAATTTTCACTATGAAAATTGAATTTTATAACAAAAAATATTGCATCATCCAAAAATTAATTTTTCAAGGAAGTGATGCATTTTTACCCAACAAAAATAAAATTTTCAATGAAGAAAATTATTATTTTTTTCCACCAAAAAAACAGAATTTACCACTAAAACAGCTGAATCTTAGCAAAATGGAAAAGTTATATTTTCAGTTAAAAAATAAGTTTTAAATCAAAAAAGGCTTTTTCACGGAACATTAAAATTTTCAACCAAAGACATAACCTTCAATAAAACGAACGAAGTTTAACTTTCACCCAAGTTGTTAAATTTTCAATAAAAAAAGATAAATTTTCAACAAAACAGTTCAACATACTAAGCAACAAAGAAATTTTCAAGTTGCATTTTCATATAAGAAAAATGAAATTTCTACTAAAAGGGATGAATTTCTAAATCACAAAGATAAATTTTCATCCAAAAAAGATTCAAGTTAACTTTTCAAGATGAAAATATGAATTTTCAAACAGTGAATCTGTTTCCTACTAAAAAAATTAAATTTCTAATTTAAAAAGGCTTATTTAAAAAAAGATAACAGTGTGGTTTAACTTTTACCCAAATAATTAAATTTTCAACAAAACAGAATTGTCGACCAAAAAGTATGACTTTTTAATAAAAGAATTTATTTCTCAACTTAAAAGTTCCATCTTTTCTAATAAAGATGAAATTTCTCTTAAAACAAATAAATTTACAATTTAAAAAACATATTAAAAAAAAAGTTGAATTTTCATTCATAAAATATTTCAGTTCAATTTTAACACCAAAGTATTCAATTCAAACAAAAAGTAAATTTTCTAAGAAATATTTAAATTGTCAACAAAAAATCAGAATTTTATACCAAAAAGAATGACTCTTTCACAAAATTTTAGAATTTACAACTAAACAGTTGGATTTTTATCCTACAGAAAAGTATGACTTTTTAACACGATTTCTAAATTTGTAACCAAATATTTGCATTTTTGTCAAAGAAAAATAAAAATTAAACTGAAACAGGTGAGTTTTCAAATCAAAGAGACAAATTTTCAAAAAAGAGTTTAATTTTCATTAAAAAAGATTTCAATTGACTTTTCAACATAAAATACTATTTTAAACAAAAAGTAAATTTTATAGGAAATATTTCAATTTTCAACAAAACAGTTACAGTTTAATCCAAGAAATATTAAATATTTCTACTAAAAAAGATGAAATTTTAAATCCAAAAGACGAAATTTTAACAAAACAGTTGGATTATCAACCGAAAAGGATATCTTTTTAGGAAAATTTTAGATTCTTAATCAAATAATAAAATGTATTACTAAAAGGATAATCTTCAAGAGAAAGTTTTAGAGAATTTAAAAAATTACATACAATAATGAAAGACACCTCCCCCCTCTTCTTCAACAAATCATCACAAAATGTTTCGATCCCCCCCCCCTTCAGCTCTTACGTAATTTAAGTACAGCCCCATAGATAGAACTTCGTTACTTTCAGGAGGGGGAGGGGGCTATGTTTCTTAACGTTGCGGGGAGGGGGGGGGGGGTAAATTATCACAAAATTAGTAACGTAGTTTATGGATGACCCCTTAGCAGTAAACTAATCAGCGCTATTTGAATTAGTAGAAAAATAGTATCAATTAGTAGTTTTCTACTAATTCAGATTTAGAGTTGTAATCTGAATATTTTTCATTTAAAAGTATCCAAGTTTTTAAGATCCGTGACCAGTAATAATAATAATAATAATAATAATAATAATAATAATAATAATCGGTGGCTCAGTTGGTTAGACACTCGGACTTCACCTCAGAGGTTCGGGGTTCGATCCCTGAGCCGGTACCACTGGAAATTTTTCAATGTACCTTTACCGAGGTTCTGATGGTTCGGAACCCACCTTAAGTTGTAGGTCCCCCCATCGTGTACTTGACTGCAACCCAGTCCGTCAATGATGGGATAAAACCAGGCTTTGTCCAATACGTCTGGGCAGACTGCTCTCATCAGATCACTTGATTGCATTATAAAAATGCGTCCGTGACTGATGATATATACCGGGACAGCCCCGTGCAAAAATGATCAAATAAAAATCCATCTCTAACCAAAAATGCCTTCGACATGATGGGCAGTATAAGCCTGTGACAACATTTCAACACTGAAATGTTTTTTTCATAATAATAATAATAATAATAATAATAATTTTCAGATTCGAAGATGATGGATAGAATTTTGAAGAAAGAAGAGGGCTAGGAAACAAAGTAAAAAAAAAATGAACACGGACAAACAAGTTTAGAGGATTAATGTTCTCCGCCTGATGGATTAAGAATGAATGACAATTTTCATACTCTAAAAAGTTGGGAAAGCTTCCGAGTTTTTTTTCTTGAAAGGGAGTTTGGGTGACAAGTCATTTATTCAAATACGAGTTTCAACTCCATTTACTTTAAATTCACACAGCTCTGTCCGTTCTTTGTGTTCCTTCTTCTCCTATTAATCGTAAACTCTCAATCACTGTCCTTCCCTCTGTCACTTGTCCCTCTTCGCATCCCTCATCCTTACCGACCCATTTGCTTCTTCATCCCCTTTCCTTTTTCAACTCATGGATCTTATGAAAAACAGTTGGGGTGAATCCAATGAAAACTAACCTTACGATTTTTCGCAGCAAGATATGATTTTCTTAACATTACAAGTTTTTGTTGTTGTAAATATTTATATATATTTTATTCATAAATATACAGATAAAAATATTAAAAAGTATAAGATTTCTAAGACGATAGACTTGGGATATTAATACGCCCACGCGGAGAGCTTTAGATGGTGACTTGGTAAAGCTCTTCACCTAGGGTGATTGCTAGAGAGATTGTTCAGCATCCTGGGTCGTAGTAATGATGTGGAACGTACGTGTTGTTTAAATAAGCCACACGAGAATTCCTGAGAATTTTAAAAAATTGCTTTACTTTTGCCTGATTTTTTCCTGATTAATTTTGCATTTAACCTGACCATTAATATTTAAATAATAATAATAATATTTAAATATATAATAAATAATATTTAAATATTTTCCAACAAAAGCGTTGAGTTTTTTGCCAAAAAGATGATTTTTAACCAAATTCTTTAATCTTCATCAAAATAATTAAATATTCAACAAAATAGTTAAGTTTTTAAACAAATGTTCCGTTTTTATCTTAAAAATATGAATTTTCAACCAAATAGTCAAATCGTTAAATCACAAATTTATTATACTTTATCAAGAACAGTTGAACTTTCAACCAAAAGATGAGTACCCAACAAGAAATGTAATAGTTGATATTGCAACAAACAAAAAAATAATTAATTTTTAACCAAATAGTTGAATCTTTAACTAAAATTGAATTTTTAACATTAAGGTTAATTTTTATCCAAGAAGTTACATTTTCAACCAAAAAAGAGGAGGTTTCAACCAAAAAGATTAGTTTTTTACCAAAAAGAATAATTTTAAACCAAAAATGGAGACTTTAAATTTACTTTTAAAAAAATGAATTTTCAATCACAGAATCTATTTTTCCCAAATTTGTTAAACATTCAACCAAGTTGTTGAGGTTTCAGCTCAAAAAAGCAATTTTAAAGAAAAAATTGGAATAGTTATATTATTACAAAAAAAAATTATTTTACGACGAAAAATTTAATAGTTGTTATTTTTACTAAGCAATTTTAACTAAAAACTTGAAATAGTAGAATTCGACCAAAAAAGACAAATTTTTAACCGAATAGTAGATGCCTCAAACAAAACATAATAATTTTCACGCAAACAGTTGCATTTTTAACTAAAACGATGAAATTTAAACCAAATGGTCGAATTATCTAGAAAAATTTTGTACTTCAATGAAGAACAGTCACATTTTTAACTAAATCATTGAATTTTTAAGAAGTCAATTAAATGTTTAACAAAAAAATATGAATTGTCATTCCAAGCAATTGAACGTTCCAAAAATCAAAATAATTTTTTTTTAAATAGAACGAATTTTTAAAAAATAATAAATAAATGCAACAAAATAGTTAAATTTTTAAACAAAGATTTTCAGTTTTGAAAAATAATTTTTGAACGAATAAAACAGTCATCAACAATTATTTAAACTGTTAATTAAAAAGATCAATTTAAAACTAAAATGGTGAATCTTTAACGAGAATAATAAATCAAGTTTCTGTTCAGACAAATAATTTTCAACCAAAAAATCAAACGAATTTTCAATCGTAGAGATGTAATTTCAACTGAAATTATATAGTAGTAGTAGTTTAACTTTCAATTAAGTAATTGAATTTTCAACAAGGAAGGATGAATTCTGAATCAAAAATGGAAATTCAAATTATTAGTAAAAAAATTAATTTTTACAAAAAAAACGCATTTTTAATAAATGATTCAAATTTTGTATCAAATAGATCAACCAGAATGAAAAATTAATTTATAACAAAGTAGTTTAATTTATAACAACAACAAGAATGATCAAAAGGACGAATTAAAAAAAAATGACATATTTTCTGTAAAAGAGTTTAATTTTCAATACGAAAATATGAATTATTAACAAAATGGTTTTCTACCAAAAAAGACAAGTTTTTACTCAAAAAGATTAAGTTTCAATCAAAAGTCGAAAAGTTACATTACTGGCTTAAGAAATTAATTTTAAACAACATAAAATAGTCGAATTTCAAACAAAATAGTTACATTTTCAGCCAAAGAAATGAACCTTCAAACAAAAAAATAAATTTTTTAAAAATTAGCCTAACTTTTAACTGAGCACTTAAATTTTAATTTAAAAAATCAATTTTGCATTCAAGAATGAAATTGTTATATTTTCAGTCAGAGTTTTCAACAAAGTAGTTAAATTTACATCCAGCGAGATGAACTTACAACTGAAATAATGAGACTTTAATTGGAATAGTTTAATTTACAGTTTAAAAAGTTAATTAAAAAAGAAATTTCAAACAGGAGATAATTTTTCAACTAAAATGGTGAATCTTCAACTAAAAAATTAATTTTTAACCATTTTAATCTTCAAACTGATAATTGATTTCTTAACCAGAACAAATGAATTCTGAACAAATGCGATAGTAGATAAGTTAAGAAAAAAAGATTTTGATTTAAATGAATTTAAGTTATCATCATTTTCATCCAAAAAGTTGCATTTAAAAAAAAACTATATTTTTCTACCAAAATAGATGCATTTTACAAAAGAATTATAGAAATACCCTGACTTTTGCAAAATGATTAGTTAAAATCACTTATTCTTCTTTGACTTTCCCTGACTAATAAAATTCTCTTATTTTCTTTCTGTATCCCAAGTTTTCCATGAGCTATGACCATACTGGATTAAATAAATAATAATTTTCTTAAATTTTAAGCCTTCATATTTAATTAGGATGCTCTTAAAAGATCAATAATCCAACTCTTAAATGTTTCCGTTCAAATTAAAAAAAAAATTTAAAAAAGAGCAGAGAAAAAGAAACAAATTGTAAATCCACTTTTTTCTCTTTTCTCTTCTCTTTTCTTGATTATTTTATTAAATCAAAACAACAATAATTTCAAAGATCTACAAAAATAAAACTTATAATTTCATGAAACATGATTGCTAAAAATTTGAAAAAGATATTACTTCGTTAAAATTTTAACACATTTTTAACTAAAATGTTATTAAAATGTGTTGTGCCAAAAAATGAGATTTCAACAAATATCCTTGACCACAATGCCTATTTGTTGTTTAATGAATAATTTTGTATTAAAAAACCCACTTTTAATCAAAATTATTCTAAAAGAAAGTTTTATAGGATAGGGGTCTGAATTGAAAAAAAAACAATTTTTACTTATTTTCCTTAGTTTTTTAACTATTGGTATCAAAAAAAGAAAAATATAACATAGAAAATTTCATTTTTTATATCAATTGTACGTGCCATCAGCTTCAATTTCAGTAATTCCCGAAGAAGATCAGACTAAAAGAAAAGTTTTTAGCATAGGAGTATTCTCATATCTCAATTTCCGACCCCCCCTCCCCTAAGCGATTGTTTAATCTAAATGAAAAATTTTAATAGAAACCGATTTTTCCGAAGGTCCCCAGTATTATTATTATTCGCAAGCACCATTAAATTGTTACAAAAAAATCATAGAACCAAGTTATGAAACCCTTCAAAATTTGGTTTTAATCAATTTAAGGATTTAGACACCTATCCACGTACGTGCCGCATTTCAGGATGACGGAATGCACTGAACAAAGAGTGTGCATTAAATGACGCCAAAAACTTGGCCACTTATTTTCGGAAATCATCGTTGTGACTCGGAAACTTTATGGCGATGACTCCATGAGCGTTACTCAAATTTAAGAGTGATTTAGGCGATTTAAAAGTCGTTGTTCTTTAGTCGAAAGTCGAAAACACATCGAGGCTAAGTGTTTTCTTCAACCAGGAAGGTTTTTTGTGCCATGAATTCAGAACTTCGTCAGTCCCCATGAAGTCCTGACCTGGCTCTCTGTGATTTCTGGCTGTTTCCTAAATTGAAATATCCTTTAAAAGGAAACAGATTTTAAGATTGAGGGAATATAAAACAGAATTCAATGAAGCATCTGTTAGCTATTCCGAAAGGTGATTTTAAGGAGTGCTTCCAAAAGTGGAGGGGTTGCTGGAAGAAGGTTGTAACATCCAAAGGTGAGTACTTTTAAGGCCATGTGACGAGTGGGTCACGTGCCTAGATTACTACCATACCGACATTTTTTTTATTTCCCAACTTATTTTCACCTGAAGCGCCACATCGAGTTGAAAATTTGGGATAATAAACAAAAAGCACTAAGGAAGGTGGGCCTGGTCATGAATTCTAATGGTTATGAAAAAATTATAAACAAATTATTTACAAAACAAAATTTTTAAATAATTATACAAATCTAAGACAAGACCTACCTTTCTAAGTGCTTTTCATTTATTATCTCAAATTTTCAGCTTGATTTTGCAAATTGTGTAAAAATAAGTTGGTAATTACAAAAAGATTCGGTGAGGTAGGAATCTAGTCACGTGACCTACTCATTACATGGTCTTGAGAAATTTTTAATTCATGGGGAGCATCTAGTCTGAAAAGACGTGATGAATATCTGTTATTCTCTGATGATAATACAGATTCCTTAAAATATCAGTAATATTAACATAATCTTAGTTTTTATGACGGATTTGGTAAAAGTAAATTATTCCGTATTTCGGTTAAACTGTAGTGGATTGACCCAAAGACAATGTTGAGCCGATGGCTTGAGAGAAGCTGCACGATCATTAATGTGTGCTTCATAGAAAATGATTTATCTGCATTAGCTCTGCCGCATCGAACACTTCATGGATCGATGTATTTCTTCCGAGATCCATGCATCTCAGGCGCATTAACAGTTAAAAATATTGTATTTATCGTATATATAATATAGACATAACAATGTCAAACTAAAATCGATGAGAATGTAAAATATTTTTCAAGAAAGTGAAGGTCATTCCAGAAGTCAATTTCAACGAGGAATTCAATGGCGACCTTCATTTTGACCCTGAAATTGACCTTTATGGCGTTTTGAAGGTAAACTTTGTTTTTTTAAATGGAAACCCCCTTTTTACATCTGCAATCGATAGAGCCGAAAATTCTACTTTCAGGTTCATAAGAAAGTCATAGGACAATTGTAACGGTCAAGGTCAGTTAGAGGTTATTTGAAATTAACAAAGTTTTCCAAGAGGTCAGGGTAATTCCTGAAGTAAATTTCAACGAGAAATTCATTGGTGAGCTCTGTATTGACCTTGGTTACAGCATTTTGAATATTGTAAAATCATAAGGAAATTTTTTATTAAAAGTTCCAGATGTTCTGGTGAGAGTTCTGTTCCTCCCCGAAGAGTTATACAGTTATAAGAGTTATGCAGATACCTAAGCCAATACCTAAGGCGATACCATAAGTCCTATACCGTTTTTCCATACGAATATTACGAATCGAAAATAAATTTACGTATTACGAGTACATACTTACTATCTTTTGCTAAAAGATTATTATGGCGCAAGCTAAACTTTCGGAACGAGAGAAAGTATCTGTATTAATTATGCGTGGTTGGGAAGATCGAGTTCGATCTTATGATCAAGTTTGTTTGCTTTTTAATCGCCAAAATCTGCAGGATCTGAGGAGATGCAGATGGACATAGCCCAAGTATTTTTTGAAAACCCACACCTCGGTTTACGTCGAGATAGTGATGAGCGTGACGTTGCTCCTGAGACAGGGCGAAATATTTTAAAAAGCATTAATTTCCATCCTTAAAAAGTTCATCTGGTACAAGAGCTCAATGAAGACTATCTTGATCGTCGGGTTGAATTTTGTGAAATTATGATGGGCAGAATTGATAGAGATCCTCCTTTCTTGTACAATACAGTATTTTCAGATGAATCTACTTTCACTTTAACAGGTGAAGTTAACAGGCAAAATTTATTGTAAAAGTAATAGCTAATATTGAATTATATAATCTAGAAGTAAACAATCAGTTTATGTTACCTAATTTATGACATCTTAAATTGAATCTTTATGTAATTCAATATTGTGGTGAAAATTAATCCGCTAAAAATTAATTAAATAGTTAAAAGCATAAAAAGCCTCAAGAAATTATTTTCATCGAAAAAATCAAATTATTTATCATCTTATTTCTTTTTTAAAACATGAACTTCAAATCCTGAATATTTTTATTTCTTTTGAAATAATTCTAGAAAAGTAAGTTTTAGCAGAATTATTTAATAAATATTCAATCATCTAAAAAAAACATTAAAAGATTATTTTCGTTGAAAATTCAAATAATTTAGAGCTCGAAATTATTATTTTTATTTAAACATTTAAATAATATTCTCCTTCTATATTATTAACATTTTAACTTTTTTCTGTTTACATTTAATTAATTATAGGCTTTTAAATAGTTCTAGAAAATATAAATTTTAGCAGAATCGATTAATGATTAATTAGTGAGTAAAGAACATATCAATAATCTAGAAATTATATTCATTGAAATGTATCTACATTTTCAACAAGAAATTAATTCTGGTATAGAACTAATAGCCAATATTTAATTATATAAGCTTCTTGAGAATAATCAAATTTTGTTACTTAATTGACAACAATTTATATTTAGTTTAAGAAAATCAATCAGTCAATAGTTAGTTAATCGATTCATGATATAAAAAGCAGTAAGAAATTATTTTTATTGAAACATCCAAATAATTTTAATCCATATTTTGATGAAAATTTGAAGTATTAATAATTTTTTCAAATAATTCCATGAAAACTTTCAACATATTGACATATAATTTTGAAGATTGAATCAAAAAAATTATTAGAAAAAATTGAAAACATTTAAAAAGTTATGAAATTGGAATAGGTTATTTTAAATATAGATAAACTTTTATTATACAAATCATATCCCATATTAAATAACATAACCTTAAAGTAACTAACAAATTGATTTTATAAGTTAAACAATATTTAACTTCATTCTTTATGTAATTCAATATTCAATAATTCAATAGTTGCATTCTGAACCAAATAAAATTAATTTTCAACCAAACTCTACGCGTTTTTGATCCTAAAAGATTGAATTTCTACTAAAACCGATGAATTTTTAAGCCAAAAAGGCGACTTTTCCAGCAACAAGATTAACTTGCTACACGAAAATATGAGCTTTTTAAAAAAAAAGTTTATGTTCTACCAAGAAGTTAAATTTCCATAAAAATAGTTTAATTTTTACTTAATAGTTCCATTTAAACAAAAATATGAATTATGAATAAAAAATCAATTTTAAACCGAAGACTTTAATTTTTTATTAAATCATTGAATCTTTAACCAAATCATATTATATGCAATTTAGAACCAAAAATGGCACTTTTAATAAAAAAGGACGAACTTCCAATCAAGATGATTAATTTTTGATTAAAAAAGACGAATTTTAATTAAAATATGTCAAACATAAAAAAACTAATTTTCCAGCAAATACTTACATTTAGAACCAAAGAGATTAATTGTCCAACTAAAACAATAACAAAAATTAATTTTCAACTAAAGAGTACAACAAAAAAAAATGATTTTGTAACCTAGAAGATTATTTTTCTAAAAATGGAATAGTTCAATTTTCAACCAAATAATTGGATTTTTAACCGAAGTAGATGACTCTCTAAGAAAATAGTTGCATTTTAGATCAATTAAATAAACAAAATTTAAAAAACAGCACAGACCAACCAATGAAACCATTAAAACCAAACTAACTCGAACCAACCAACCCAACCAAACCAACCTACCCAAACCAACCCGAACAAAGCACCCGATTGAACCACCTAAATCAACCAAACCAAACAAATCAATCCAAAAGGAACCAAACCACACCAACTCAAAACAATCAACCAAAAAAAATGGAAGCAACTGATCATTCTCAAAGAAACCAACTCAAAGGACGCAACATAAACTGTCCAACTATCCGAACCACGAAAACAAACCAAGTAAAAGAAACCAATCTACACAATCCACCCCAAGAAAATCAACACAATCCCACCAACCCAAACAACCAAAGGAAAATCAATACAAACCAACCCAAACTAACCAATCCGAATGAACGCTACACAGTCCAAGCCAACGCAAAACAACCCATTTCACTTAACTGAAACCAGCGAACCGAAACTTATGTACTCAAACGAACAAACCAAACTAAATAGACTTAACAGAATGAACCAACACAGAACGAGCCAAACGAACTAACACAAACGAATAAACGCAAAAAAACTGAACTAAACTAACTATCATTAAGGAACCAAATCAAACCAACTGAACCAAACGAACCAAAGGAACTAATGTAAGCGAGCATTCCCAAACGAATTAACTCGAAGGAACCAACCCGAACAATCAAACCCATTCATACCACGCAAACCAACCAAACCAAACAAACCCACAAACGCAAAACAAACAAATCAAACTCATCGATACAAACCGACCCAAGAAAACTAATCCAAACCAATGCCAGCCAATACAAACCAACGCAAAACAACCCAAACTCACCAATTGAAGCCAGCCGATCCTAGCACACCACCCAAAATTTATCAACCCAAACGAGCGAACTAAGCTAATCAAACTAACCCGAATGAACCAACCCAAATCAAACAAAACAAAGAACTAACCCAAACGATTGAACACAAAACAAACTAAAGCAGCAAGCATTCCCAAACGATTCAACTCAAATAAAACAACCCAAACAAACCCAGACGAGAAAACCAACCCAAATCTACCAATTTAAATCAATCAAACCCATACAAACCAACCCCAACCAAGGCGAAAAAATTCAAGCCAATGCCAAACAACCTAAACTAACTAAACGAACTAACCCAAACCAACTATCCCAATATGTACAGACAAGAAGAGCTTGCCTCGATCGACTTTTTTTATTACAAATTTTTGATTTCCATTACATTTTAGTACTATTTAATTACGCTTCAAGTAAATCTTGATTGTGTCCAAAACAGACCGACATGCATTACTAATCAAAATCGACAGGGATGCATTTCATGTATATTTTCTGCCTGGTCCTTTACTATAAAAGTTACTGAATTTTCTTTCCAGTAACCTAATTTCCTAACTTTCAGTTACTTTGGTATCCTAAATGTGTCTGCATTTTCCGAACATTACTAAGAGTATAGTTTTGCATCCTGTGAGTTGAAAAGCTTCTTTTTAAAAGAAAGCTCAATATAAAGTGGCTGAAATTAATTGACCATTTTATTGAAAATATCCCTTTCCAAATCGAAGGTTCTTCTTCCTCCTATCAGTTGAATAGAGAATATAGAATTTTCACAAACGAAGTTCAATATTCTATTCCACATCTTGGGACTAAGCTTGTTCCGACTGAGCCTTGTATGATGTAAGGCAAAGCTAGAGATTGAAACCTTTCTTCGCAATTTTTATTGAAGGGCTTCCTTTGTGCTTCGACAAGCCTTCGGACAAGTTTATTCAAGAAGTGGAAGAGAGGCGAGGTATGTTTGAACGTGTTTGGATTTCGCCCGTGCGAACTGCTTTGCACAAGCGAAGACTTACCATCTTCTTTCACGGAAGGTCACTTTCCTGAATAGAAGGTAAATTCACCATTTATAACATTTTTACAATTTTCCTATCTCCAAGATCATCGGCGGACCTGGAGGTAATCTTCATGTTCACACGAGGGGAAACGACTCCAAAAAATGTGCTCCAGTGAAATTGGATTATACCGGATTTTCCTGGATTACTTTTATATAAAGGAAGCTACTCTGAATAACCTACAATTAAGAATTTTCGATAAAATAAATAAATTTGTAACTGTGTAGTAGAATTTGCTACTAAATTAATCAAGCTTCAACTGGGATTGTTAAATTTTTGGCTAAAGAAAATCAATTTTAAACGCAGAAAGAAAGATTTTCCAGCCAAACAGTGAATTTTTCAACCCAAAATATTAATTTTTAACTAAAATGAATCTTTGCACAATAAATTAATTTTTAACAAAGTTGTTAAATTTAAATCAACGTAGATTAATTTTCAATTGAATAATTAAATATTAAACCAAAAACATTAATTTTTAACCAATAAGAATCATTCTCCATAAAAAAAGACAAATTTAATAAAATGCATAAATTAAACAAAAACTTTCACTGACTACCTAATAATTGTATTTTTTGATAAATTAATTGAATTTTGAACCAAGGGTTTCAAATTGAAAATGTAACTATTTTATTTTCGGCTGAAAATCAAGTTTTTCAAATGACAATTTATTTTTTCTAGTTGCAAATTTAATTATTTGGGTGATAATGTATTTTTTGGGGTAAATAATTAAAATAAGTGAAACTCTTCTATAGCGCCGATTTTGGGGCTGACGGTGGGTGGGAACTAACTCATTATAGCCCGCTTCGTTTTTGTTTCTCCAGCACAATCCGCGCTGATTGGTGGATGGCGGCAATCAGCATACGGCTTCACACCTACCTGCGGCGCGACGTCAATTTTCGGGAGGACTACAGAGGGGGGAGGGCTATTGAAGGGTTTCACTGTATTTGGTTGGACATATTTTCGTTTTGAAAATTGAACTGATGTATAAAATGCATGAATTAAAGAAGTTCATTCTCTGCCAAATCGTTGCATTTTTTACGAAATTAGTAGAATTTTTACTATAAAAAGAAAAAATTTTAACAAAAAGGTTGATTTTTCAACGACAAAATGAAATTCACAAAATTTTTGAACTTAATAAAGTGGTTCAATTTTTAAAAACATAAATGAATTTTGAACCAAAAACGTAAACTATTAACCGAAAAGTTTAATTTTCTACCGTAAAACAATAATTTTCTACAAAATACATCAATTTTAAACTGAAAATGTAACTATTGTTCTTGCGAATTTAATTGTTTGGTTAACAATTAATCTTTTCTTGCAAAGAATTAAACTATTTGGTAAAACATATTTTCGTTTTAAAAATTGAAAAATTTAGTGGATAATTCGTTATTTTGTTAAAAATTAGTCGCTTTTTGGATGAATTCAACTTTTTTACATTGGTTTTTTGTCCTGAAAGTCATTTTTTCAAACTAAAGGTTTAAAGATTCCACTTTCAGTTAAAAAATAAATTTTGCACGGGAAAACAAAGATTTTTTAACAAATTGTTCAATTTCTAAATAAAAAGATACATTTTTAACTACGATTAAGAATTTTTACAAAAGAAATTAATTTTTAACAAACATTTTTAACTTACAACAACGTAGATTACTTTTGAATCAAATAACTAAATTTTAAACCAAAAACATGACTTTTTAACTAAACAGAATAATTGTTTACCAAAAAAGACCAATTTTAAACCAAATAGATGCATTTTTAACAAAGTAGTTTAACTTTCAACTAACTGGTTACATTTTTAAACAAAAAGACCAATTTTCAACAAAATACATGAATTAAAAAAAAAAGTTCATTGTCTTCCGAATAGTTGCCTTTTCTACGAAAGTAGTTGAATTTCTATTCCAAAATGACGAAATTTCAACAAAAAAGTTGAATTGTCAACCAAAAAATGACATTCACAAAATTGTTGAATATCCTATGAAGTAGATTAATTTTCAAACGAAGAAATTTATTTTTAACCAAAAACGTTAACTTTCAACCGAGAAGCTTAATTTTTAAGCTTAAAAGAAGAATTTTCCTAAAAATACAATAATGTTTAACGAAGTACTTTAATTTTCAACCAAAAAGTTTACTTTTCTCTCAAGTAGTTGAATTTAAACTATAAAATATCAATTTTAAAACCAAAAATGAAATAGTTACATTAAAAAAAAGAGTTTTTGCAAAAAATGATAAAGTTTCAGAAAAATTGTTACATTTTTTACAAAAGAGATGAATTTTCAAATTAAACGATCTACCTTCAACAAAAAAATTATTATTTAATGAATTTTTTATCCAAATAGTTGAATTTTGGAATAATAATTAAAAAATAATTAATTTATTACTGAAAAAAAACAAATTGCGAACGAAATAGTTTAATTTTCAACCAGGGAGATAAATTATCTACTTAGTTCATGAAACTTCAACTGAAATGATTCAGTTTAAAAAATAAATTTTTTGTCAAAAAACGATTCTGGTTAAAAATTAACTTTCGTATTTTTGAGTTGAAAAATAAACTTTTTGGTTACAAATGAACTTTTTTGGTGAAAATTCAACAATTTCATTGACATTGTTTTCTTGGTTAAAAATATTTTTTTATTTGGAAATTGAACTCTTCTGTTGAAAATTCACAATGGGAAAATCCAACAATTTTTGTTAAAATTTAATTATTTTTATTTGAAATTGTATTATTATATTTCTGTTTTGAAATCCACAAGATTTGGTTAAAAATGATTCTATTTAATTCAAAATTCAATTAATTCGGTAAAAAAATCGACTTTTTCCGCATAAAATTATTTCCTGGGTTAAAAAAATGATATTTTTACTTAAAAATTCAACTATCTGGTTGAATTTTGAACACTTTTGTTGAAAAATCTTTTTCCTTAAGATTTATCAATTTAGTTGGAAATTTTTCTCTTTGACTGAAAATTTAACTATATTGTGGAAAATTCAAAATTTCTGTTTGTGAATAAATTTTTTGAACTGAAAATGTAACTATTGAAAAATCTTCGTTTTCGGTCGAATTTAACTTCTTATAAATTTTTTTTTGTCTTGAAAATCAATTTTTTAAACTAAAGATTTGACGATTCCATTTTTGGTAGAGAGTTTATCTTCTTTTTGTTAAAAACTTATCATTTTCACCTTAAAAGTCTACTATTTGGTTGAAAATTAATTTTTCTTGATTGAAAATTAACTTTCTTAAATAGAAAATTTATCCCCTTAAGTTAAAAATTCATGTATTTTATTTAACAATGTTTTTTTTTTTGGGTACATAATTAATATTTTTCGTTGAAAACTTCTTATTTGGTTGATGATGGTTGAATTGTAATAAAAAAATGAATGACAAAGGTGAGAGTCATGTTTAACTAACGGCTACGTTACTGGGAGGGGGGA
>NC_046665.1:133164227-133220615 GCF_010883055.1 Belonocnema kinseyi
AGGGGGGGGGGGTCGAAATTCAGAATATTTGGTTAGCAATAGTTTCAAAACCTTAATTTAAATTCCTCTTATATTAACTTTTTTAAAATTTATAATTTTTAACAAAATTATGAAATTTTCAATCAAATACACTAGAACCTCGACTTAGTAACAGTGTCAGTAGTTTTCGGCAAATAGCCTTTTTACTAAATCGAGGAAATCAAAACGTAAACAGTCAGGGCCGCCTAAACCGGTTCCAATTATAATGCACAATATTGCGCAATAAATTCGACTGAGTACTCGCGCACTGCGACCCTTTCGATGTGAGAGATGCAGCCATCTCTCGCTACACCAGAATCCCGATAATGTAATCCCCGGTTCTCTAATTCCTAGATGTACTGCATCTAGGAATTAGAGAACCGGGGATTACAATATCGGGATTCTGGTGTAGCGGAATTTTCAAACAAATCGAAATAACTGAGCCAAACATAATCGAATTTTGTTATTTGGTTCTATTAATTCAGTTCGCATTTAAGCGAAAAACGAGAAAAGGGAAAGTTTCTTGAAAAGAAGGTGAAAGAGGGGAGTATGGGAAAGGTTTTAAAGTCTTGAAAAATAAACGAGAGAGAGGGAGAGAGAGAATGATGGAAAAATAGAAATAAAAATAAAGATTGCGAGAGGAAAAAAAGAAAATTAAAAAAGATGCAAGAGTTGATGGAGTGCTGTTGTTAATTCTAGTCCTTGGCCACAAGTCTGGAATGGGACAGATTCTATTGACCAGGAGCTCTTTCCTCCGGGGGTTGTTTCACCCTCTTTTCTTAAAAACTCGTTTCTTAGGTAGTTTTCAAGTGGCGGTGCAGGAAAATTTTTTAAAGAAAGATGAAGATGAACAACTTTAAAGCAAGTTTTCTCTTCCAAATATGTTAAGCAATAACAATTTTTTATTTGAAATTAGTTTTTAATTTTTATAAGTACAATTATTTATTATTCAAACAAACATATTGTATAGGCGTTTAAAACAAAAAGGAAATAATTTTCTCTATTAATTTTTCTTGAGTTAGGTTGCCAATAATCAAGGGCGAATACACCCCCCCCCCCCCGAAATTTAGGAATACAAATTTAATATTTGATCCAACGTGATTTTTGCCGAATAAATTTTGTATGTGAATTTATTTAGGGGTTCTAAAAAATGTAATATAATAGTGAAATAAACGTCACATGGCTATGATGTAAATAAATAGCGAAAGCAGTGGGATTCGAACACACGCTGTTTAGATTTTGATTTGAAATAAAAAAACAGTCAAACTGTATCGAAAAAGACGAAAAAGACAGAGAAAGATTTTTCAGTAAACAAAGAATAAAAAATTCATGCAATATGTAGAATTAGTGAATAAAAAAAAATCATTTTTAACCAGGAAGAAAAATTTATTGCTATAAAAAATGAATTATCCACAAAATACTTAGATTCGAAAAAAACCAGTTGAATGTTCAAGTTGAAAAGATGAGCTTTTCACACTATAGTTGAATTTTTAATTAAATAATTAAATGTTCAAGCAGGAAGGAAAATTTTCAATAAAGATTTTTTTACCAAAAAATATGAATTTTGAAAGTTGAATTTCTAAACTAAGAAAATAAAGATTTAACCAAAATTAGAATAGTCAAATTTATTTAAAAACATTAATTTTCAATAAAAATAAATAAATTTTCTACATAAAAGTGAAATGTTCTATCACATAGATGAATTTTCTATACAAAATTGTTCAATTTTCAGCCTGAAAATATGAAATTTTAACAAAATAGCTAAATTTTCATTTGAAAAATTAACTTCGACTTCAAAATAAGGAAAGTTTCAAAACAGTAGTTCAATTTTCCTTCTAAAGTAATGAATGTGCTAATAAAATTACCAATCAACAAAAAAAATGAATTTTAGATAAAAAAAAATAATAGTTGTCATTCTAACAATAATCGATTAAATTTTTAATAAAAAACAATTAAATTGTAAAACAAATAGTTGCATTTTTAAACTGACAAAGATCGCTATTTAAATTTGAACGTAATCGTTTAAGTTTAATTGAAACCCATCATTTTCGATGTAGAAAAGGAGATTTTTTTACCCAAAATTCAAATCATCAATCCAAAAATATTAATTTTACAAGTACAAGAATTAATTTTAAAACTTGAATTTTAAAATAAAATTATGAATCTTTAACAAAAGCAATCAATTTTCAAGAAAGCAGTTTAGCTCTAAGCCGAAAATTTAGATTTTTAACTTAAAAAGAAGAATTTTTAACGAAAAATAAATTAGTTAATATTTCAACATCTAAAATTTTACTTTAAATAAAAATAATTTAATTTCCCAACAAATATTAAAATTTTTTGTCTAAAAAATTTCATTTCTTAACCTAAAATGGAATAGCACAATTTTCATTAAAAAACAATAGTTTTCAATTGAAAAAAAACAACAATTTTTTTAAACCTTTTCAAATTTTGAATTATTTTTAAGTCTTTAAAAAAAGTTTTGCTCTTCCAATACCTTTTAAAACTAAGGGATCGTCCATATATTACGTAACACTTTTTTCTTTTGTTTATATTTTCTATGTTAGAAAAGGACTTCAAATTATGTCTGAAAATATGTTTAAAAATATGAAAGGTTTTAGTGTCGTTTTTTTAATTAAAAAAATGCTTCAACAATTAAAAATTTTAAACTTCTTGAAATTAAAGAAAAAATTTATTTAAAAATAATCAATTTTTGGAAAACATTTAAGAAAAATAATATCTAGATGCTGATGGTGATAATGACTATAGGGCTGAAAAAATTGAAATCAATTTATTTTTATCATTTCAAAAGATTTCAAAAAATTTGGAAAAAGAATCCTGAAAATTTTAAATCAATTTTTTTATCTTTAAGAATTTAAAGATAGTTTTAGGAAAAAATTTGAATCATTTAAAAATATATTTCGAAAGTTAACATTTTTTTAAAGCGCTAAAAATAGATAAATGTTTAAAAAGGTTTAAAAACACTTTTAAGAAAATGTATATTTTTAAAAATTTCACATTTATTAAAAGATTTATTTAAAGATTTGAAAAAAATAGCTAGATTTTCAGGGAATTTTTTTTCAATTTTAACAGTTTTTTCTATACTTTTCTCTTTAGGTAGAAATTTAATATTTTTTGTTTAAAAATGCAACATTTTGGTTGAAAACTAATCTTTTCTGGTTAAAGATTTAATTATTTTGTTAAAAATTGATATTTTTGATAGATTACACTATTTTTTATTTAAAATAAATAATTTTTTTTTAATTTAAATACCTAATAATATAATTTTCTATCAGAATTAATGTCTTTGGTTCAAAATTTGACTACTTTGGTGAAAGCTGAATCTTAAGAAAAAATATATGTATGTAATTTTAAAACAAATAAACAAATGAACCTGAACAATAAATATTTAAAAGAAACATTTATTTTATACTAAAAATTAATTTTATCGTCAAATCGAAAAACTAAATTTGCACGCATAGCGCGATTTATGATGATAATCTCTTTAAAATTGAATGAAAAATGTTTCCAACAAAAAAATAAAAAATCGGTCAAACATTGAATTCTGCAAATTATTTTGAAATT
Organism: Belonocnema kinseyi; assembly: GCF_010883055.1. NCBI lineage: Eukaryota > Metazoa > Arthropoda > Insecta > Hymenoptera > Cynipidae > Belonocnema > Belonocnema kinseyi. The sequence goes on from NC_046665.1 coordinate 133,167,828, forward strand.
CGGGTTTTAATTTCACCCCACTTTGGGGAGCCCCTAAGTATTTTTCTAATGGGTAAACCAGCAACGCCTAATCCAAAGTTAGTTTTCAAAAATTGCTGGGCCCACAACCTGTTCTCTAAACCTCAGAACCGTTATTGAAATATTTGTTAGAAAAAGTTCTGGACCTATAACCTGTTCTCTTAACCTTATATTTTTTCTGAAATATTCGCTAGAAAAAGTGTTGGGCCCATAACCTGTTCAAACAGAGTGTTTTATTGGAAAATAAAAGATTGAAGTAAAAAACCAACTCCGAAGCAACCTTAAATATGTTGTCATGATAGTAAAGAGATGTATCTTTTTCCGATTAAGGTATTTTTCACACACGTGATGAAATTTCCAAGTGGATCTGGAAAAAAGATAAAAAGGACAGAAAAGTTAGTATATAAGCGATTCGTGTGGTGATTGCATCCTAAGCGAACTTTGATGAGCGGTTGGACTAACGAGTCTCGCCAACCGGATATATTAGGTGTTTCTTTTTTGCCAGTCAGCTTAAGTGTTTTCGATATTTTCTCTTTGAGAAAATGACTTTTTGAATTCGTCTCGCCACTCCCCGAAGTGAGAAGTATCAATTTTATCAGATTAGGTGAAAGGATCTAATATCAATGTCATACTTTTACATTGAATTTATTTTTTAACTAATTAACAATATTGCTATTTAACATTAATTTTCAATACAAATAGACAAATTTTCAAGGCAAATTTTCAACCAGATGGATGAATTTTCGCCAAAAAGATGACTTTTAACAAAATAGTTAATTTTTTAACAAAAATTTAATTTTTTAGTAAAGAGACGAATTCTCAACGCATGAAAAATGAAAGTCCAAAGCCAAATTTTTATAAAAGAGCAAATGTTCAAACTTAAAAAGAAATTTTCAAAGAAGATTAATTTTCTACCAAAAAAGCCAATTTTCAAAGAAATAGTTACATTTTTAACGAGAGAGATGAATTTTTAACTGAATTTTGAATCTCTAAAAAAGTTAATTTTTAACAAACTAGTTTAGATTTCAACAAAGTAGTCAAATTTTGAACCAAAAACATTAATTCTGATAGAAAAATATATTATTAGGTAATTAAACTAAAAAAAATTTATTTTAAATAAAAAATAGTAGAATCTATAAAAAATACTAATTTTTAACAAAATAATTAAATCCTTAACCAGAAAGGATTAGTAGTCAACCAAAATATTGCATTTTTAACCAAAAAATATGAAATTTCTACTTAAAGAGAAAAGTATAGAAACAACAGTTAAAATTGAAAAAAATTCCTTGAAAATCTAGCTAATTTTTTTCAAATCTTTAAAGAAATCTTTTAAAAAATTTGAAATTTTAAAAAATATACATTTCCTTAAAAGTTTTTCAAACCTTTTTAAACATTTATCTATTTTTAACGCTTTAAAAAAATGTTAACTTCGAAATATATTTTTAAATGATTCAAATTTTTTTCTAAAGCTGTCTTTAAATTCTTAAAAATAAAAAATTGATTTAAAATTTGCAGGATTCTTTTTTCAAAATTTTTGAAATATTTTGAAATGATAAAAATAAATTAATTTAAATTTTTTCAGCCCTAAACTGAAACCTTTCATATTTTTAAACATATTTTCAGACATAATTTGTAGTCATTTTTTAACATAGAAAATCGTTTAGCATTTTCCCACGAATCTTAATAAAGTTTTGTATTTTCTGAAAACCATTTACAATTCTTCAAAACTCAAAATCTGCTTTTTTTAATCTTCCAAAATCTACATTTCATTTTACATTTTTTAAAATGTTTTTTAAAAATCTTTCAATTTTTTAAACATATTTTTATGGCTTTAGAGCTTAAAATTACTCTTTTAAAATAAAACCTAGATCACTAAAAATTTTCAAAAAAGTTAGGAACCACATTATTTCTCAATATTTAAAAATCATTAAAAATTAAATATTTTTCGTGATTACGTGACTACAACTTATTTATTAGAAAAATAAAAGGATGATATAAACCAGTTATCGAGATATCAAAAAAAATTCGAAAATAATTTCAATCAATAGAAAATTTTAAAAAAATGGAGATTTTTGAAGATCTCGAAAAAAAGCATTTGAAAAATTTTTATAACCATTTTTTTATTTGATAGATTAGTATAGGTTAGTTTTAAAAGGTATTGGAAGAGCAACATTTTTTTAAAGATTCAAAAATCATTCAAAATTTGAAAAGGTTTAAAAAAATTTCAAAAAATTGTTGTTTTTTTCAATTGAAAAGTATTGTTTTTCAATGAAAATTGTGCTACTCCATTTTAGGTTAAGAAATTATATTTTTAAGGCTAAAAATTAAAATATTTGGTTGAAAAAAAATCGTTTTTATTCAAAGTAAAATTTTTTTTTGAAATATTAACTATTTGATTTTTCATTAAAAATTCGTCTTTTTAAGATAAAAAACTAAATTCTTGGTTTAAGGCTGAACTGCTTTCTAGAAAATTAAGTTTTTTTGGTTAAAGATTCATCATTTTAGTTTAAAATTGAACAGTTTGTTTGAAAATTATTTTTTTTTTACTTAATAATTAATATTTTTGGATTGATGAATTGAATTTTAGGTAAAAAGATCTCCTTTTCTAAATCGAAAATGATGGGTTTCAATAAAACTTAAACGATTCCGTTCAAAGTTAAATAGCGATCTTTTTCAGTTTAAAAATTCAACTATTTGTTTTAAATTTTAATTGTTTTTAAATAAAAATTTAATTGATTGTTGTTAAAATATCAACTATTATATTTTTTTATCTAAAATTCTTTTTTTTGTTGATTGGCAATTTTATTAGAACATTCATCACTTTGGGAGGAAAATGGAACTACTATTTTGAAACTTTCCTTATTTTGGAGTCAAAGTTGAATTTAAAATCTACAGAGTCAAATTCTAAATAAAAAAGGTAACATTTGTATTTTTACTAAAAAAATATAACAATTTTTGCAAGAAGAAATTAATTGAACATACAAATTAAACAAAAAATAACAACAAAAATAAAAAATTAACTTGGTAAAATCTCTGATAAATTTATTGCTGAATTTTTCAACAACAAATAAATATAAAATCGATGCATCATTACATTCCAAATGTCATTTTAAACCTTATATTTTTATTTCACCCCAGTGCTCAGTGGGAAAAAAATGCCTTTTTTTGGTTCAAAATAATGTACAGCCAACAAATATTGACCGATGTGGACAACAAATTTGGGAAAAAGCTGATAAGATTTCTGAGAGAGATTTCGAGTCTGATTTTTAAATTAGGCTTTTAATTATTTATAAATAATCAAATATGATGAAAAAAATGAAAAATTGATGAAATCTCCTAAGTTTTATAGAGTAAAATTATTTAAAGATATTTCAAAATTATATAATAAACAAAACAAAATTTTATGAACAAACTATTTGTTGAAAGAATGTTTTTTACGACTTTCCATCATTTTATTTGTTTTTAAATTATATCGCAAACAAATTTGGATAAAAACCAAATAAGGATGCAGACAATTATTTTTGAGATTATTATTGTTAATATTATTAACAAATTTAATAAAGAAATGATTTAATCAGACATTTGTAGTAAGAAAAATTCGTTTTTTTTTCGATGACAACTTTTTAAATTGGGAACTTCATGATAATTTTAGAAGATATTCATAATTTATTAATCATTTTTATGATTTTTCAAAACAATTTTAATAAACAAATACATTATTCGGGCATTTTTCGAAAGGAAAATTCGTTTCTTTCGATGACAACTTTTTTAATTAAGCACTTCATGATAATATCAGAAAAAAATCATAATTTATTAATCAATTTTATGATTTTTTAAAACAGTTTTAATAAACAAATGCATTAGTTTATACATTTTTAAATACTAATTTAACAAAACAAATCCATTTTTCGGACATCTGTCGAAGGAAAATTGTTTTATGTCTGTCTTTTTAATTGTGAACTTAATGAAAATTTCATTAACACTCATACTTGGTTGATAAACTCTATCATGTTCTAAACAAATATAATAATCATATGCATTAATTTGGGGATTTGTCGACGAAAAAGTTTTTTTTTCAATCTCAGTCCTTTCAGTTCAAGTTTTTCATTACTTTCATTCTTTCAATAAGAATGCAGCTTCAGATTAATTAGTTTTTTTTAATTAAATTTGTTTTTAAAAAAATGATAAAATTTATCAACTAGTTATGAAATTTGCTGAAATTATCATAAATTTTCCTTTTAAAAAGACTGACATCGAAAAAAAGAATTTTTCTCTTATCAGATGCCCCAATAATGCATTTATTCATTAATTTATTTTTTCAAGTCATAAAATCGATCAATGAATGATTAATTTTTTCTGAAATTATCATAAAGTTTTTAATTTAAAAGTTGTCATCGAAAAAACAGAATTTTTCTTTTGACGAATGGCTTATATATGCATTTTATTATTAAATTTGTTTAAAAACATCATCAAATTTATCAACTATTTATGAATGTTGCTGAAATTGTCATGAAGTTCCCAACTGAAAGGGCTGGCATTAAAAAAAAGGAATTTTTTGCCGACAAATGCCCGAATAATGAATTTTTGTAAATTAAATTTTATAAAAAAATATTATAAGATTAATCAACAAATTATAAAGTTTTCTAAAATTAGCATATAGCTCCTAATGAAAAAATGACACACAATAATAATTTTAAGAAGAAATTTCTTAATGATTATATTGTTTTTATTTGAATTTCTTGGAATGAAGCTTTAAAAACCTAAAATTATATAAAATTGTAAAAAATATTCTTTCAACGAAAAGTTTTGTTTATAAATTTCGTTTTTGTTTTCTATATAATATTGGAATATCTTTAACTAATGTTACTCTATGCCTAATTTCAAAATCAGGCTCTACCACTCACTCAGAATTTTTTTTTTTAGATTTTTTTTCCAAATCGGTCAATATTTCTGGCTGTACGTTATTTTAAACCAAAAAAAAAATTCCATTGTACAGTGCACTCCGTAAGCGTTTAAAAATAAAAAATAAACAGAATTTGAAAATTATTCAGAAAATTTTGAATCTATTTTGAAGATTTATTATTTGAGGGATATCAAAGCAGACAGAAAACTGATGAAGGAAAATTGGAATAATCAAAATACTTTCTACCTTTGTGCATCAGGCACTGGAATTTAATACTTTTGTGCTTATTCATGGATACCTTGACGTAGGAATTCATGGTTGATGGGCGTAGAAATCATTTATATCCGGTCGAAAGTTATAAAATTAATTCTATAAGTCGTAAACAGATTTCTGCATTAAATAATTCATCTTGGACGTGAAAGTAAAAGAATTAGATTGAATAAAGTGTATAGTTTAGAATTCGAATGCGTGAAAGTCTTTTTATTCAAAGTTTTTATGGAGTCTATACTTTCTAAATCGGAATCAGTAGAAAACTACAAATTAAAAAAAGTTTTTTACTTATTCAAATAGCGCCGATTTGTTTACTGATAATTAGAAAAAATCTGCTAATTCGATGTGAAAGAATAATTGAATCAATGAATTAGTAAAATGTACTAAATGAATTGGTCGACTAAATTTTCGACTAAAAAGGATGACTCAAAATAGTTGAATTTTAAACGAGAAAGATAAATTTTCACCAAGAATGTAATTTTTAATTAGGGGAAATTAATTAATTTATTAATAAAAATATCTGTTTTTAACATAAACTGGAATAGATATATGGAGTTCGTCTGAATTCAACTAAAGAACATTAATTTTTAACCAAATTCTTGAATCCCAAACCAAAATTAGGATTTTTTTTAAAGTAGATTAATTTTCTGTGAAAAAAGAATAATTATTCACAAAATAGATGAATTTTCCAAAAAACAGTAGAATTTTCAATCCGAAACTATGAATTTTAAACAAACAAGTATATTTTCAACGAAATATTTAAATTTAACAACAAAATTTTTCTACCATTCAATTAAGAGACAATAAAATTAATTTTTAAAAAAGAAGACTAGTTTTTTTTACAGAAAAAGACGTTTCTCGGACCAAACCGTTTAAAATTGAAAATATTTTGAAATATTTGAAATAATTTGAAATCTTTTTGAAATTTTTTGAAATCTTAAAAAATCTTTTGAAATCATTTGAGATATTTTAAATCTTCTGAAGTCTCTGGAAATATTTGAAATCCTTGAAATCCTTCGAAATGTTTTGAAATATTTTTAATGTTTTAAATTTTTGAAATATTTGAAATATCTGGCATTAAGACCGTTTAAATTCAACCAAAGAACACGGATTTTTAACCAAATAGTTGAATCCTAAACAAAAGTTATGATTTTTTAATAAAGTAGGATTTTCCAACCGAAACTATGAATTTTTAATAACAAGTATATTTTCAACAAAATATTTTAATTTAAAAAATTTAACAACATTAAAAAATTTTTACCATTTAAATTCGAACCAAAAAATGAATTTTTAATACAGTAGTTTAATCCACAGAGAATAAAAGAGTTTTCAAATAGAACACTAAGGTTCTGCTCAAAAAGACGTTATTTAATCCAGATGCCTGAATTTTACACAAAACATTGACATTTTTCACCCAAAAGCATATAATAGAATTTTCAACCAAAATAGTTGAATTTTCAACCAAATACTTAAATTTTCAAACGAATAGTGGAATTTTCAACAACAAAAAAATTAAAAAAAAATGAAATTGTTGCATTTTCAGCTTAAGAACTTTATTTTAAACAAAAAATATTAACTTTGTTCTAGTTACATCACATTAAAAAAAAGAGTTTTTAACAAAATAGTTTAATCCATCGCTGAAAAGATGAAAATTACTGAATTTTACACAGAAAAGTAAATTTTCAACGAAATATATTTTGAACTAATTTAAATTTTTAAATGATCCTTAATTTTTTTAAATCGGTGAACATATTTTGAGATATTTTCAAGTATTTAAAATATTTTGAATCATTTTCAATCTTTGCAAATATTTGAATGTTTTCAAATTTTTTCAATTTCGAAATATTTAAAATCATTCATCTGTGAAATATTTAAAATTTTTCAAATCTGGAAACATTTGAATCTCAAAAAATTTTAAGAAATGTTTGAATCATTTTAAATATTTTTAATATTTTTAATCATTCGAAATCTGAAATCTTTTGAAATCTCTGAAATATGTTCGAGTTGTTTAAGGTTTTTAAATATTTGAAATTCATTGAAATAATTCGAGATATGAAATCTTTGAAATTCTCAAAATTATTCGAGATCTTCTACATTTTTTTTGATTCTCGAAAAATCTTGGAAATCTCTGAGAATCTTTAAAATCTTTAAATTCTTTTAAAATTATTCGAGATCTTTTAAATCTTTTAAATAGTTGAATCATTTGAAATCTTTTGGAATGTTTGGTCATCTTTAGAGCTTTTTTTTAAATATTGAAATATTAAAAAAATTTTGAAATCATCCGAAATTTTTTTAAATCTGTCAATATTTTGAGATATTTTCAAATATTTCAAATATATTTCGAATCGTTTTAAATCTCCAGAAATATTTTTAAATTATGAATTTTTTTAGATTTTGAAATATTTTGAAATCTCTGAAAAATTTTGCAATATTTTGAAATCTTCGAAATATTGTAAAATTATTCGAGATCTTTTAAATCATTTAGAGTCTCGGGAAATCTTTTAAATTTCTTCAAATTTTTAAATTCTTTTTAAAGTATTTGAGATATGTTAAATCTTTTAAATATTTGAGTCTTTTGAAGTTTATTGAGATTTTGAAACATTTGAAATATTTCAAATCTTTTGGAATCATTTGAGATCTTTGAAATCTTTTAAATATGTTTGAAATATTTTTAAATATCTTAAATACTTTAAATTCTTTTAAGTCTCTGGAAATATTAAAATGTTATGAAATTTTTGTGATTTCGAATCCTAAAATCTCTGGAAATGTTTTGAAATATTTGAAATATTAAGATTTTCTTAAATCTTTGAAACGTGTAAAATCATTCGAAATCTTTCAAAATCTCTGAAATATATGAATTATTTTGAAATATTTGAAATCATTCGAATTTGTTTTAAATATCTGTAAGTATTTGAAATATTTTTAAATTTATTAAGATGTTAAAATATAAGAAATATTTAAAATCTTTTCAAACCTTTTGAAACCTTTGGAAATCTTGGAAATATTTGAAAATGTTTTGATATATCTACATGAAATGTATGAAATCTTTTTAAAAAATTTAAATTTAAACTATTGGGATGTTTACGAGTTTCAGTGATTTCCAAACAAATAATAATATTTCAAGGGACCAGTGACTTTTGCCTAAAAATCCTTTAAAATACTGACTGAATTTTTTTTGCAATTGTGACTTTTTGCTTTTAAGTTACTAATTTTTGACTGACAGAAATTAACGACAAAAAATATTTGACTCAATTTTTCGGGCGAGGAAATAAAAATATTTAAAAATAAAATCTCTTCAGTTGTTGCGGGCAAGCTGTTTTTTCAGAGTTCCGGCATGCAAATTGCGATATCGCGTCGCCCCTCGTTTGCTGAAAGGAGTCAAACACAGCCTGCTTTTTTTCTCCCCGTAAACACCATGTTTTCTGTTTTCGTTTCTTTGCCAAGGCGAAGGCTATTTGTCCCCGTCGGAATTCAGCAGCCGTTTTTACACAACACAATCGGTGTGGTGTTTTCGTCTATCTACACTAGCTTAGAAATCGAGGACTGTGACTGAGGGCATTGGTGCATAACAACGCGGCCCTGGGCGCTAGTCGCTCAAGTGCAAGAGGGAAAAATGCTGCTCAAACAAATGTTCACAAGAGAGAAAAACGATCCGGTGCTAGATTGGAGGGAGAAAGAGTGAAATAGGGGGAGGGAGAAATAGGGAGGAAAAGAGGGACGATAAGAGAGGGAGGGTATAAAAGAGAGTCATGTAGAATCTGCGAGAGGGAAGAAGATGCCCTAAAAGAGAGAGGAAAGAGACGAAAGAGAGTGAGAGAGAAATGGAGAAATAGAGATGGAGGAAAAGAGATGGGAGAAGAGGGTGAAACAGAGAGGGAGAGCATACAAGAGAGAAGGGCAGAATCTGCAAGAGAGAAAGAGAAGTCCTCGGAGAGAGAGGAAGGAAATGAAAGAGAGAGGAAATACAAGAAAGAAAGAGAGAATAAAAGAGAGAAGAGACTATTCTAAAGAATATGGAAGAAGAGAGATGAGACTAAAACACTGTGAAAGAGAGAAACCCAAAGGAGAAGGAAAGAATAAAAAATAAAAGAGGGAGTGAGAGAGGGGAGAGCCCGCAATTTGATGCAAGTGAGAGTAACGCAGACTTACAAGCCACAGCGGTGGTTAAAGAGGGACGGCAAAACTCATCCGTGGAATATTCCGCTCAACTCTGGCAGTAACCAGGGTGGTGTAAAAGCGAAAGAGGGACAGGCGGGTGGACAAAAAGCACGTATACAGAAATGCTTGAAGGCTCGACTTGGGTTAGTGTGAGTGTGTACCCACTTCTCGTATGGATTAGAGTTGAGAATGATCTCCAATCTTTTTGGCTTCATTCTCTCCAACCTCATTTCTCCTTTTTACCTTTTTAAAGCCCCCCCCCCCCCCCCCCCCCCCCCCCCCCCCCCCCCCCCCCCCCCCCCCCCCCAACGGTTCACTCTAGTCCCTCACCCTTGAAACCCAGTTTCCAAAGTCGTCAGAAGTGTACTCGGATTGGAAAATACAAATAAGTCGAAGTTGAATCGTGTTTACCTTATTCGAACCCTCTTTATTTACGTTATTTATTGTCAAACGGACTGGTCACTGGTTTCATTTTATAGTCGATATATGGGGTGGTTTTTTGGGGTTGAGTTGCAGTTGTGAGAATTCTGGTCGAAATAGCTAGAAGTTGAATACATTTTATGGTGGCGATTTGAGGAAAGATGTATTGAGTAGAAGTTTTATAATTTTCCAAGTTTTTTGCGTAATGAATTTGATAGGTTGAGTCACTTTGCAAGGATTTGGAAAGGAGTATTCTTTATTCAGAAAAAGGACAGTTGGTTAGTTGAAGTACAGAGAAGTCTGTTGAAATCTTGAAATAGCTGAAAGTCGGATAAATTATCACAGTATAATTTGGAAAAAAATCTTTTGTGTATGAAATTTGAAGGGTTGAGCTACTTTGCAATAATTTGCAATATTTTCTCAATAAATTTGCGGCCAATTTGGAATAAATGCGATAACTAAAATTCGCATGATTCATGATTCATTTGAGATCAACAAGAATTAAGTAGTTGGCGTTAAGGGGATTTGGTGGAAATAGCTGAAAGTCGAATAAATTTTATGCTGTTGGGTTGAGAAAAAATGTTTGAGTAAAACTTTCTTAATTTTCGCAGTCTTTTGTGTAATTCATTTAAAAGGTTGAGGCAATTGGCAATATTTAGAATTAATTCTCATTAATTTGCAATAATGGGCAATAATTTGCAATAGTTTGCAATAATTTGCAATATTAAAAAAAAAATTTAAACAATTTGCGAATAATTTGGAAACAGTGGCAATAACTTAAAATCACATGATTTATGATTTATTTGGAATCATCAATAATTAAATAGTTTGAGTAAAGAGAATTCTGTTGAAATAGCTGGAAGTCGAATAAATTTTATGGTGTTGGGTTTGGGGAGAAATCTTTGAGTAAAAATTTTTAATATTCCGAATTTTTTGTGTAATTAATTTAAAAGTTTGAGGCAATTTGACAAATTTTACATTAGCTTGTATTAATTTGTAATAATTTACAATAATTTGCAATAATTTGAAATAGTTTGCGTAATTTGCAATCATGTGCAACATTTTTTCGAATCAATTTGTAATTAATTTGAGACTAATTTGGAATCAGTTGCAATAACTTAATATCACATGATTTCTGATGCATTTGAATTCAGCAAGGGTCAGAATTTGAATGCCTCTAATTTTGAAAGGATTTTTCTTTAATGAGAAACGAGGTCGTTGCAGTAAGGAGAATTATTTTGAAACCTTAAAATAGACTAAAGTCGAATAAACTATATTGTGGTGGGTTGTGGAAAAATGTTCGAATAGAAGTTTTTTTTTTAATTTCCTAAATTTATTCAGTAATTAATTTGATAACTTTATGCACTTTGCAATTATTTGAAATAATTTTACAAACAATTTTTCATAAATTTTTGAGCAATTTGGAATCAGCGACAATGATATAAAATCATATAATTCATGATTTATTTAAAATCATTACTGATTGAGTAGTTGGAGTAAAGAGAATTCTGTTGAAATAGCTGAAAGTGAAATAAATTTTGAGGTGTTGGGCTGTGCAAAAATATTTGAGTAGAATGTTTTAAATGTTCCAAATTTATTCTGTAGTTATTTCAACAGATTGAAAAACTACAATAATTTCCAATAATTTGCTCAAAATAATTAACAATAATTAATAATTATTAATAATAATCAATAATTAAAAATTTCATGATTCATTTGGAATCAGTACGTGTAAAAATTCGATTATAATAGCACAAGTAAGCTAATAATACTTAAATTAAAATTTTTGAAGAAATTTTTGACGCGTGGTACAAAACTGCAAAAGAAAATAAACTAATTCCTCTGATTATTGCACTGGATTGCTCATTAACTCACCGACACACTCACTCTCGTTTTCATGTATCATTCGTTTTCATGTACATAATTTCTCGCGACTTACAATTTTAGATATGGTAGAGTTATTACTTGCATGAAGTAATTTTATTTTTTTATGTAACGAAAAAAAATAGATCTAGTCAAATTTTTTATAATAAAATTGTATGATAGTCGATAGGTAGCATTCCATAAGGGTCTAATCCACATTTTCACAATTTTACAGAAGAGACTAAAAATCTCAAAAATCAAAGATTTAAATCTTTCGATCTTTTGAACGGTGATAAAAAAATCCAATTTTCAGTTTAAAAAAAGACATCTACTTTTTAGATATATAGTTACTGAATCGAGCAAAAAAAAAGTTTGATGAAAAAATAGTATTAGGTTTTGAGAAAATAGAGAGGGAATTTTTTCTCGAGAGAGACAGGTATTCTCAAATTTGAACGATGATAAAAAAATCCATTTTTTAATTCAAACAGAAAACATTTTTTTGAACACATTATTACTTGATCTTCCACAATGAGAGTTATATATTTTTTTCTCGAAAGATGTACTGAACTTCATTTTTCATCATCAAATAATAGCTCATTAAAAAAATGCTTATAATTATTAAAAAAGGCGGGAAAAATCCTATCGAAACTGAATTAAATAAAAAAGTTGTAATTTATATTAAAAAAGTAAGAAAAGTCTTGAAAAAATACTACATTTTTCCTTTCACGCCGACAGAATTTTCCTGAAGTCACTACAAATATTTTTAGAACTCAGGGAACATTCTAGCATCTTTCTAAATCTCTTAAAACTTTTGATATCATTCGAAATCTCTGATATCATTTAAAATTGCTGGAAAAGTTTGAAATATTTTAAAATATTTAAGATATTTAAAGATATTTAAAATATTTTACAAATGTTTGAAATATTTTGAAATATTTGAAGCCTTTTCAAATCTCTGAAAATGTATGAAGTATTTGAAGTATGTATTTCAAATACTTTGAAATTTCTGGAAATCTTTTAAAATCTTTTTTTTAAGATTTTGAAATATTCCAATTTCTTTTTAATTATTCGAAATCCTTTCAAATCTTTGGAAATCTTGGAAATATTTTTAAATGTTTTGAAATCATTTGACATCTCTTAAATCTTTTGAAGTCTCTGGGAACTCTTTAAAATCATTCCAATTCTTCTGAAATCTACGACATTCTTTAACCATTTTTGAAATTTCAAAATATTTGAAAACTGAACATTTTTCGAAATCTTTGAAATTCTCTGTAAATCTTTTACAATATTTGAAGTATTTAAATTATTTGAAATCTTTGAAATTAATCGAAATCTTTTGAAATATCTTAAATTTTAAATTATTAAAAAATTTTATTCTTTGAAAATCCCAGAAATTTTTTCAAATATGTTGACATTTTTTGAGATTTTGAAATATTTGAAATCATTCATGCCTGGTAATCTAAAATATTATGAATTAATAGATTTTTTTGAGAAAGTTCCAAACATTGGAAATATTTGAAATCATTCCAATTCTTTTAAAACCTCTGGAAATATTTGAATCTCTTGATAGTTTTAGAGATTTTAAAATACTTTAAATGTATGAAATATTTGGAATCGTTGTATTATTTTGAAATCATTTGAGGTCTTTGAAATCTTTGAACATTTTTGGAAACCTTCCCAATGTTTGAAATTTTTTAAAATTTTGAAATATTAAAAATTTTCGACATTTTTGGGAATTTTTCATATATTTTGAAATCTTTTGAAATATTTGAAATCATTGAAAATCTTTTAACATCTTTTTTCTAAACTATCTAAAATCAATCGAAATCTTTAAAATAATTTGGAATCTCTAGAAATATGTGAATCTTTCGAAATTCGGATACATTTGAAAGTTTTTGAAATCCCTGAAATCTCTTGAAATATTTAAAATTCTTTGAAATCTCTAGAAATATTTTAATGTTTTTAAATTTCAGTAAATCTGCATAATATTTGAAATATTTGAAATCTTTGAAATTTTTTTAAATATTGAAAATCTTTGAAACTTTGAAATATTCTAAAATATTGAAAAAATTTTTGCAAAGAATTCAAAATCTATTAAACTCTGTTGAAATCTTTTAAATATTTTGATATTTTTTTAGATTTTCAAATATTTGAAATCATTAATCTCTGGAAATCTTTAAAATATTTTGAGATATTTTCAAATATTTGAAATGTGTAAGATATTTTGAGATATTTTCAAATATCGAAATTTTGAACATTATACATTTTTCGAAATCCCTGAAATCTCTAGAACATTTTTAAATCATTCGTGATCTTTGAAATGCTTTGAAAGATTTAAAAATATTTGAGATATTTAAAATCTTTGAAATTTTTCGAAATCTTTAAATGTTTTGAAATCTTTTGAAATCATGTGAAATATTTGGAAATATTGTTGAATATTGAAAATATTGGAAATCTGTGAAATGTTTAAAATCAGTCAAAATCTTTTGAAATCTCTGAATATCTTTGGATTATTTTGAAATTTTAAAACATTTCCTGAAAAAATATTATTATATCGGATGCAATCAGTATTTTCGTAATTTCTGAAGAGCCTAAGTTCTAGTTTCAGGAATAACAATCCAAAACAAGTCACATTGATGAAAAAAAAATCTTTCCAATTGGCTTGATTTCTAGGCCGAACCCATCGGTTGGATAATGGGAGTCAACGACTGCACCTCGCCTGCTTATATGTGCAAGTTGAGATGTGAGAACCAAGTTTCATTTGAAAAGTTTAATGAGATTCGTCGAGCAGGGCCTGAAGGCACAATGGCAGATACGTACAGGGATCTTCCAGAACTTGTAAGGAGTTTTCTTTGCCAGCTTTTCGAATATCTATAGTTCGGTTAGAATGTTAGATATACGCTTTTTGATGCTCTCTTGAATAGATTAAAAAAAAGCAAATTTCCGGTCGCGGGAAAAATCGAAGGAAATCGCGTTTTTGAAAGTTGCATAAAATTTGACAATTTAATGAATCAGTTTTAGTCCAATTTTTAATTGTCACTACAAATATAGTGTTCCCGGATTTTGAAGCATGTTACAAATTGAGGAGTTCGGACCAGAAGGCGACAGGCGCTCGAGATCGAGTAAAAGTATTGTCCAAGCTGTGACGTCAGGTATCAAAAGTGAAATTCGAAATTTGAAAAAACCAAAAATATAGTTAGATAGCTCTTGAAAAATGAACCTGAGTCTCTATTTACAGTTTTTCTCTCGGGCTGCAAATTTTCCAGTAAATAAATAAAAACTGACTTTTTTTTAATTGAACAAACCATGTTTTTTCACATTCAACTCGCCGTAAGTAATTCGTTTATTAACTAATTAACAAATTTCTTTTTGAGTTTTATTCGTGACACTCTAGCTGAGGCTACAGTGTCTAAAGAGGGTCGAAAGTTAATTTCTAATGTTTTTTTTTTTTAATCCGAATGAAAAACCACGTTTTTAGACTTTCACATTAAAAAAATGAGCGAGGAAGTTTGAGCTAAGACAAACTTCAAGCGAACGAATTTTCCGCCAATGTATTGGCCAACTTTTTGGAAAATTTCAATTCGATTTGATTTTTAGTTCCATAATTACGGCGAGTTTATTAAGAGCTCTCGACGCGACACTACAGGATTTTTCAGGGGAGGCCGCCGGAACGTTGACTAGTGCGAGCGAGAGGACAAAACAAACGATGGGCAAGGAGGATGTTTCAGGCTTCAGACGGCGTCCCCTGAAAAATCATGTGGTCTCGCGTCGCGAGCTCGCAATAAACTCGCTGTAATTATGGAACTAAAAATCAAATCGAATTTAAATTTTCCAAAAAGTTGGCTAATACATTGGTGGAAAATTCGTTCGCTTGAAGTTTGTCTTAGCTCAAACTTCCTCGCTCACTCTTTTAATGTGAAAGTCTAAAAACCTGGTTTTTCATTCGGATTAAGAAAGAAAACATTAGAAGTTATCTTTTGACCCTTTTTGGACACTGTAGTCTCCGCTAGAGTGTCACGAATAAAACTCAAAAAGAAATTTGTTAATTAGTTGATAAACGAATTCCTTACGGCGAGTTGAATGTGAAAAAACGTGGTTTTTTCAATTAAAAAAAAGTCAGTTTTTATTTATTTACTGGAAAATTTGCAGCCCGAGAAAAAAACTGTAAATAGAGACGCAGGTTCATTTTTCAAGAGCTATCTAATAATATTTTTGGTTTTTTCAAATTTCGAATTTCACTTTTGATACCTGATGTCACAGCCTGGATAATATTTTTACTCGTTCTCGAGCGCCTGTCGCCTTCTTGTCCAGAACTCCTCAATTACAAATGTATTGACTTTTTTGCAAAAATCTAATTTTTAATTTTAACAAAAAAAAAAAGAAAAAGAAAGTTCTTTTGAGATAAATCAGTGTTGAAAAGAAATCTGAAAAGTTTGATTGTAAAATTTTATTAGGTTCCGAGAAAATTGATGGAGAAAGTTTTTTTTTTATTAGTACGTTCTCTCAACTTTGGAAGGCAATAAAAACTTTGCGAATTTAAAAAAAAAATCTTTACCGGAAAGATTAACGAAATTGGTGTTTTTTTAATTTGCAAAAACTTGGTTATAAAATGAATAAACTTCAATCTTTATAATTGTTTCCACAAATAATATGTGACGTGATTTCGAAGTATATATAACAGATATCAAGTTTATTGATTTCCTCAAAACCTGATTTTTTCTCTAGCAAAAAAATAAGAAATTACTTTTTAGAAAAAGACTGAAAATGTTGATTGGAAAATTTTATTAGGTTCAAAGAAAACTGAGAAATTTTTTTTCTGCTCGAGGATAACATATTTATCAAATGAAATATGAAAAAGTGGCAAACGGTAATTTGAAAAAACAAAAATTGTAGACGGACTTTTTATCATCATCGGAGATGGTAACAACCGATCAGTGGATATATCTAATAGTAATTTGCTAACATGAAAATCATGCCCAATTGTAATACAGAAAAATAAAACTGATGACAATTGTCATTTTTTAATGATGGAAATGAGGGCCAATGGTAATTCGGAAAAATGAAAATTGTGCCAGATGGTAATTTGAAAAATAAGAAAGAAGGCAAAAGGTATTTGGAAATATGAACATTATTTCCAAAGATAATTTCGAAAAATAAAATGATAAAAAATAGTAATTTAGAATAATCAAAAATTGGGAAAATGGTAGTGCGGAAAAGTTAGGATTGTACCAGATGATAATTCCCAAAGATAAAAATAGGAGCAAATGGTAATTTGGAAACATGAAAATTATGCCCAATTGTAATTAGGAAAAATATAAATTGGAATTTGTTTGCCAATGGCCCGATCATTAATTCTAGAAAAGAAAAATGTAAATTTGGAAGAATGAAAATTATGCCAAATTTTAATTACGTAAAATAAAATTGATGACAAATAGCAATTTAGAATGATGAAAATTAGGCAAATGATAATTCGAAAAGCAAAAATTATGCCAGATGGATATTCGGAAAAATAAAAATTAAAGCAAGTATTGATTTGGAAACATGAAAATTATTTCCAATTGTAATTTCGAAAAGTAAAAAAAAAAGGCAATTTGGAATAATGTTAATTGGGTTAATTCGGAAAAATGAAAATTGTTACAGATGGTAATTTGGAAAGTAAAAATTTCAGGCTAATAGCGATTTTGAAAAATGAGAATTGGGATACATGGTAGTGCGGAAAAATTAGAACTGTACATGGTAATTCACAAAGATAAAAATAAGGGAAAATGGTAATTTGGAAATATAAAAATTATGCCCAATTCTAATTTCGAAAAATTAAATTAAAAAAAAATTTTAATTTCTGGAAATATTTGCATCTTTTGAATTATTTTGAAATATTTGAAAGCTTTGAAATATTTTGAAATACTTAAAATCTTTAGAATCATTCGAAATATTTAAACTGCAAATCGTTACAATCTTTTAAAATTTTGAAACATTTGAAATTTTTCGAAATCTCCCGAAATCTTTAAAAAAATTTGAATTATCTGGAAATATTTGAAATATTTTTAAATCACTCGACTCCTCTTAAATCTTTGAGTCTCTGGAAATCTCTGGAATGTTTGAAATATTTAAAAGTATTCAAAATATTTTGAAATCTATGACATTGAAAATTTTTTTTTGAGATTTTGAAATATTTGAAATCTGAAATTTTTTCGAAAATCTTTTAAATAATGTTAATTGGGTTAAATGGTAATTCAGAAAAATAAAAATTGTGCAAGATGGTAATTTGGAAAATAAAAATTATGATAAAAGTGCACTCGGAAAAATGAAAATTATTTTTAATTATATTTCCATAAAATAAAAAAGATCACAAATGGCAATTTTAAATCATAAGAATTAGGCAAAATTGTAACTCGGGAAATAAAAATTGTGCTAGATGGTAATTTGGAAAAATGAAAATGAGGGCAAATGGTAATTTGGAAATATGACATATATGCACAATATTAATTCGGAAAAATAGGAATTAGGTAATATAAAAAACAAGACAAAAGGAAAATGTTAAAAATGGTAATTTTGAAAAATAGAAATTAGGGAAAATGGTAATTCAGAAAAATTAAAATTGGGGCAAATAGGAATTCGGAAAAATAAAAATTGTGCCAGATGGTAATTCACAAAAATAAAAATTAAGGCAAAACGAAATTTAGAAGCATGAAAATTATGCCCATTTGTAATTCCGAAAAATAAAAATGATGACAAATGGCAATTTGAAATACTGGAAATTAGGGTGAGAGGTACTTCGAAAAAATGAAAATTGTGTCAGATGTCAATTTGGAAAAACAAAAATGAGGGTAAATGGTAGTTAGGAAAAAAATAAAACTTAAAAAAAATTGGAATTGGAATTGGAAATTGGAAAAAAGGAATTGTTGCAACTGGTAATTCAGAAGAATAAAAATTACGGCTGATGGTAATTCTGAAAAATACGAACCAGGAAAAATTTTTGTCAAATTCTTATTAAATAAACATAAGGGAAAGTAGAATTTGAATAATAATCATGAGGTTCAGGTTTTTTGTATTTAAAAAAAATCTTTAATATCACCAGACCCTATAAAATGCACCACAGCCAACGCTGAGGTGGATCGGATAAATGTTAAATCTTCCGAAGAACATGCATGCAACGCTTCGTGGTCAGTATTCACTCGTGAATTTGACCGCTCGTTTCCGGGATCCCGATAAATCACCTCAGCCAGGGAAATATCCACGGGTCGAGAGGTCGTTGTTCTACTTTTTTTTCCTCCACAGACTCAGCATTTATTCTCTCGCACTCAAAAAAAAAAAAAATTATGTAGTCTGAATCCGCAAATGGATTCATTGTGTTTCAATCCAAAAGCTATGCAGCAAAACGTATTTTTCCTCACCATATGTAAAAAAAAAGTTTTTACCGTAGTAAAACCGTGGTAAATCACACCTATGGCCACGTTTCATGACTGTGTGTTAAGTGGTCAGAAGATACGAAGAAAATAAATATTGAGAGCTGGAGAAATGCTCGTGTCTCGAGGACACGGACCGACCTAAGGATGACAGCCTTCGGTATCCATTCCGCAAGTGCCTTGGATTTGAAATATTTTTATTCGTTTTATAAAAAATTCTGTGTCTTTCTATTTTTTTAGTTGCTTTCTTCTGACGATTATATTTTTAGTTACATAATTTATTATTTGCTAGAAAATAATGATTTTTTTTAATTACTCTTTTTCGGTTGAAAATTTAACTATTTATTTGTATCTTTTTAGTTTAAAAATTCATATCTTTTGGTAGAAATGATGTATTTTTCGGTAAAATATACAACTGATTGGTTGAAAATTAAAATTCTTTGGTTGAGAATTAAATTTTGTTGTTTGAAATTTTATTGGTCTTAAATTCAACAATTTTTTATTTTAAATAAAAATATTTTTTTGTTAAATTATCTACTATCACATTTTATATTGAAAGTTCATTTTTTTGAATTAAAAATTAAATTTTGTTGTGGAAAATTTTCAAATGAATTTTTGGGTTGAGAATTCAACTACTTTGAGATAAATTAAATTTTTTGATGCAAAATTCAACTAAACTATTTTTTTGATTTGGAACTTCCACTATATTTTTTTTAATTGGTCTTCTTAGTTTGAAAATTCATCTCTTTCAGGAAAAATGTAATATTTTTTGTTTACAAATGTCTTTTTTGTCCTTTGACTTAAAAATCTGTATTTGTTGAAAAATCTCTTTTGGATTCAAAAATTCAACTTCTGGAGTGAAAGTTAAACTAAATTGTTAAAAATTTATTTTTTATGTTGAAGATTCATCCTTTTAGTTGAAAACTCTTCTTTTAGCTTTAAAATTAAACTATTTTGTTGACCATTAGTGTTTTTGGTTCAAAATTGATCTTTTTTGGTTAAAAGTAGAAAATTGAATTTTTTTAGAGAAAAATCGTCTTTTGCCTCAAAAGTTCCACAATTTGGATGAACTTTCCATTTTTTAAATTGAAAACTCTATATTTGTTAAAAATGAGTCTGCTTTATTTATACTTTATGCTTTA
The DNA here is from genome assembly GCF_010883055.1 of Belonocnema kinseyi. Classification (NCBI taxonomy): domain Eukaryota; kingdom Metazoa; phylum Arthropoda; class Insecta; order Hymenoptera; family Cynipidae; genus Belonocnema; species Belonocnema kinseyi. Next base: position 133,188,008 of record NC_046665.1, read on the forward strand.
TTTAAATCAACTTTAAATCAACTTAACATTTTTTATTGATAATCAATTTTTTTAATTGAAAATTTAACTTCCATTTTTGTATTGTATAATTCGTATTTTTATTTGAAAAAAGAATTATTTTTTCTAGTTACAACTTACAACTGTTTCATTAAGGATTTAAGTATTTTGTGAAAAATTCTTTTTTTTAGGGCAAAATTGATCTTATTCGTTAAAAATTAATCGTTCTATTTAAAAATTTAGCTATTTCTCTGAGTATCGAATGCCTTTTATTAATAAATCATTTAACTGCTCTTGAACATTTATAATCTTAGATAATTTTTTTTTTTATTAAAAAAAACTCCTAACACTTCTGTGTTCACTAATAGGTCCCCGAGATGACTCGTTATAAGCAAATGATTTTTAAACAAAATTGCTGTTTACTATTGTCCAGGAATTTTTTTAACTTGTTTTCATTCCATCGGAAAACTTCTCTCCTTAAATTGTTGTTAAATAGTTGCTATTTTTAAGCGGAAATCGTTTATACAATCATCCAGATCAACCAGTGTCATAATATTGCTTCAAATTATTGCGAACATTTTATTTAGCATTAATAACATAATTTAATGTTTGTAATGTCTTGATCTAAATTGTTTATAATAATTGATAATGGCTCATCGTACAAGAAAATATCACAAGACAAAAAAATTTTATTTTTTGTCATAGACTTTAAAAAAAAATAAGAAAAAATCTATTTTGTAATTGAGCGTTTTTGTTAATAACAATAGTTATAAACGATGAGGCACAGGTATCGAGAATGCTACCCAAGATAATTATATTTTTTACGTTAAAATTAAGGATAAAAAAGTCAATCGTTAATAATTTAAACATTGTGGCTTTTATGGAAGCGTATATTTATAAAAATGCATTGTTTATAAGGCCGTAAATAAATAATGGCTCATCGTTCGAGAAAATATTGCGATAGAAAAAAGTTTTTTTTGTGCCATAGGTTAATAAAATAATTAGGAAAAATCGATTTTCCTAATTGAGAATTTTTTTTTAATAACAATCCTTATAAACAATGAGGCGCAGGTATCAAAAATGCTACCTTAGATAATCATATCTTTTATGGTAAAATTAACGCTATAAAAAAGGTCATCTCTGATAACTTGAAAACTGTGACTTTTAGGAAAGCGGATATTTATAAAAAATACATTGTTTATAAGGCTGTGAATAAATAATAGCTCGTCGTCCGAAAAAATATCACGAGTGTGACACTTTTAATAATGTGTCCAGGATTAATAACTAAACAAAATTTAATTCGATACGGGTTATTGAGATTTATTATTTATATCAATTGTTATAAACAATTTAGAAAAAGTAATTATTAACAAAAAGTTATGTTATTAATGCTAGATAAAGGTTTCGCAATAAATTTAAGCTATATTATGACACTGGTTGATCTGGATGCTTGTTTATTAATAAATGAAGAGTCTAAACTATTTCCCCTAAAAATTGCAACTTTTTAACAAAAATTTAAGAAGATAACTTTTTATTCGATCGAAAGATTACTTTTTCCTCTTAGGAGATCTATCCTCGATATAGACATTGTACAAGTTTTAAATTTTTCTGAGAAATAGATTTCGAGGTAATACTGTGAAAATTTAGCAATTTTGTTAAAAAATCATTTGTTTATAACGCTGAAGCCTGCAAACGGTTTGTCGTACGAAAAAAGTGCAAGATGCAAAAAAGTTAGATTTTTGCTCAGCCATGCTAAAAGTGATTTTATAAATTTTGTTATGAATAAATAATGAAATTGTTTGAAAAAATTGTTTAAACAAAAATTGATCTAAATTTCGAACACCTAACCAAGATATTCGTAACCAGGAGCTTTTGTTTTTAACTTTTGAAAAAGAGCATACTCGGGGACTTATTCGTGCATTCAGAAGTGTTAAAGGCGACTTGATATTATATTCCAGTTTCATTTTAAAATTGATATTTTAAATTTAAATTTTATCTTTTCTAGTACAAAATTCAACTATTTTCTTGAAAATTAATATTTTGCTTGAAATTAACTGTTTTCTATTTAATTTATTTCAAACAATATTTAATTAAAATATCAACTATAACATTTTTCGTTGAGAATTCATCATTCTTCGTTAAAAATTCATGTAATTTATTGACAATGGATCTTTTTTTGCAAATTTATTTTCTTAGTTAACAATTATTTCTATGGTTGAGAATTTAACTAACACTAAGAATTCGTCTTTTTTTTAAATTAAATTTTTTGCTTAAAAATGCAACTATTTCGTTTAAAATTATTCGTTTTTGGTTAAGGATTAAACGTGTTCTTCAAAAGTTTATCTTTTTAGGATGAGTTTAACTGGTTTTGATTTAATATTAAAAATTTCTGTGGTCGAAAATTCAAATTTTTTTTTGAATATTAACTTTTTTGTTGGAATTTTGATTTGACTTATTTAAAGGTCTTTTAAGATCTTTTTGAATTTCCTCAAAAATCTAACCAAAATTAATTTTATATAATCTTAAAAACAGATAAATAAATTTAAAACAATATTTACTCAAAATTTATATTTTTATAAAAAATTGTTTTCATTCAGATCGAAAAATTACACGCGCATAGCGCTAAATTGATGCTGAAAATATAGAATCAATCTAAATATGCTTGATAAGTAAGTTTTATGAAATTTATATCAGTATAAATAAATAAATAGAAATATATGTTTAATAATATAGTCCTATTGGCCAAAATTATTAAATGATAAAATAATTATACATATTTTTGGCAATTTCGTCATACCCCTAATAAACGTGGAAAATAGAAAAGTTTAATAAGAGATTGTGATTGTGTAATAATTTCAGATTTATTCAAACAATGAGATGGTATACGATTATTCTTATCTTCTCGACAAACATGCCGTATTTCCCAGTTACTGCTTTAAAATGAAAAACAAGAATTATTTACACACTTGATCTATGTTACTTTAATTTATTCTCCTCAAAAATGATTACAAAACGAATTAAATTATTATTTAAGATTTTGAAAAAGAATGTAAAAGATTTAAAACAAAAATTTTTCCATAATATATCCTATAAGAAAAAGTTCGAGTAACTTTAAGATATACTTAGAAGTTTTAAAAAGATTCAAAAATAATGAAGAAGTATAAGATATTTTAGGATTTTTGCAAAAATTCAAGGAAATGAAAAAAATTCTTTGGGTTCCTAGCAAAATTTTTTTACATTTCATGACATGAAAAATAAACTTAAAGAGATAATTGAAAAAGATTTCAAAACATTTTTAAAGATTTTCTTACATTTCGAAAAAGTAGGAGATTTTAAAACAAAATGTTTCAATTTGGTCAGATTGGACAAATTAAAAAGAGCCATCAAACATTTCCAAAAATTGCCCAAACGTATGACGTTGCATATAAATTAGAACCCTTGATCTAGGTCCTGGGCCTGACTTTGAAGCAAGACCTACTTTTATTGAGAAGCAAGAAGCAGTGAGGATTTGTTAGGGCACAGAATATTCAAAAAGCTACAAAATATTTCAAACGGTGTAAATAAACAACGACAAGCTTTATTTCGTGATGTCAACTACATAGAAATACTTCAGTTAGAAAACTCATTGTTCCCTCCTCATCGAACGAATTGGAAACAGTGTTGGTCGGATCGTCCACATAAGATTTATTCGTTTGTCTCTGTCTGAAGGATAAATATTTAGGATTACAACATTATAAGTGTTTTTTGTTCGATAAGCCATTTTGCTATCTGGTTGTGAAAGATTAAGCCTTGAAAAAATAATAACAGTTGATGGATAAAAAGAATAAAAAAACAAAAAAGAAACAAAGAGAAACCAGTTTCAGGGTGCCAGATCTTCTTCTGTTTTTTCATGTACTATTAACTCATTGAAATGCACACTAGTTTGATTGAAACAAGACATATAAGTGTTATGTGATTGTTTTAAAGAAGTATCCCAGTTGCCTCTTATTGATATCATCATCGTCTTCATCATCATTTTTTCTCTTAACTGACAATACATTCTTTGTATCTTTGTTTGTCTCAGGCTCACAGTCTTACTATCTCTTTTTCTTACGTTCAAGGTGCTTGTGCTTTGTTAAATTGAATTTATTTCATGAAAATTGGATTAACATTGCTGTACCAACTTCCACATCATCTTGCTTATTAAATTTTTCAATATTAACCTTTCATTGAATTTAACACAACATGGTTCATTATTACTGCGAAGGTTGCGGTAAGCATTTGAAAAGAGCTTCTGATAAGTCTACTCTTCGATCTGATTCTGATGTAGAGATTTTAAGAAGAGAATACTGTAACTTAGAGATTGCGCATTCTACGGAGGTTTGTGGGACATTTTTGTTACATATAGAAAGAGGTATCATTTCTGGGAAGCAATGTGTTGTTCGCAAAAGAGAAGGTAATTATTCATTCTTCCGTCTTCGAAGACCTGTAAAAAACACCTACATGATGATTATTTAAAAAATAAAGCAATCAATGCTATTGAAATTCAGTCAGATGTTTCTATTCTTGATGCTGAAATAAACATTGAGTTACTCCAAAACCTAAGAAGACTGGCTTCAAAGCAAGGATTAGATTTCGATTCCCCTGTTGCATTCAGTGAAAATTATTATTACACTTTAACAGGTCTGACAAGAATTGACTTTGCCTCTGCTGCTCAGATCATGCAAGATCACCTCAGATCAACCAGTGAAAGATCTTACCTCACTTGTTTAACTCTTCTGCTAATGAAGTTTCGGACAGGATTCTCTTTATCTGTGTTATCTCATTCGTTCGCAATATCAAAAAGAAGACTAGGTAGAGCAATTGTGTCAGCGCAGGATGCACTCATGGCATCTTTCGTACCAAAATTCGTGGGAGTGGGTATTATATCTCATGAGGATGTTATTAATAAACATACACGATTAATGTCGAAGGAACTTCTTTCAAATGGAGAAAACGTGTGCATTCTTGTAGCGGACGGTACATTTGTTAACATAGAAAAAAGTGCAAATCAATGATTTCAAAGGCACTGTCTCTCCATCCATAAAGGAAGGCCGCTGGTAACACTTATGATAATTGTAACTACCGCCGGATATATTCTAGAGGTTTTTGGGCCATACTTCGCGAACGGTAAAAATAATGACGCAAACATTTTGACTAGTCTTATGAAGACAGAAGCTCTTGATTTTCGATCGTGGCTACCTTCTGATAGTTTTTTGTTGTCGATCGAGGTTTCCGGGATTGTTTACAGCTTTTGAAAGATCTTGGTTTCATTACAAAGATGCCCCATTTCTCAACGAAAGGCTCACAGCATACATGTCTCGAGACCAACGAATCTCGATTGTTTACAGAAATACGATGGGTTATAGAGGCCGTCGACGGTCTTCTGAAGAAATGGAAAGCGCTAGACCATGCAGTTCCGAACAGTCAGATCCCGAATATTGGGGACTATGTACGAATTGTGTGTGCCCTTTTTAAGTGTTTCAGCCATCACGTATCAGTGAAAACTCTGATGATCAGGTCATTGCTGACAGAATGATCTGCTCAGTGAAAAAACCAAATCTTTTACAAGAACGGGCTGCAAATGAAGGTTGGTCAAAGAAGCGGGTGATATGGCAATCCTTAGATGCTAACGCTGTCTCTGTTTTCCCAGACTAATTCTGGATGAGCTGATGCAGCTTACTCTCGGCACTTACCAAGTAAAGCAAGCACGATCGTACACAGAAGAACACATAAGCGAAGGTGGCAAGTACGAGTTATCTATTCACAGGCGATCTCAAAATGTAATCCGCGTTCTGATTCAGTCGCGATATACCTCTTCCAAGATGTATAATCAGTCGATAGAGTACCACGACGAAACGAATCCCATTAAGTCATGGTTCACGAACAGTCGGACGTTGAGCTCACATTGCTATAGTTCTATGGTACTTGGGATACTATCGCTATATCAATTTTCCTTCAAGACCTTGTCAAACTTATGACTCTCACGTAGAAGAAGCGACTAACGCTTTTTGCGGTTGGTCCGATGCAGAAGGAGACCAGGACCTTCGTCATAAAGTGTTTCCATGTCGTTTTGTTCATAGTTTGTTTATGTTTAGTTTTGTTCGCAGTTTGAATTCAGTTTAAATACATTTCTGAATTTGTATATATTTTGTATATATATTTGTAAATATTTGGTAAATAGTAGAGTAAGTGGAGTGTAGAGCAGATTGCCTCCCCGTGGTACACCCTGGGTGCAGCTAAATAATCTATAATACTGACTTCATACCGTGCCTAAAACGAATAAGGGAGACCACTCTACTATAGAAAATGATCCTACAGCAGATAATAAATAATAAAAAATACTAGTGTATGTAAAATAAATTATTTATTGCAAATATTAGTTAAGACACAATACGTGCTAATATATAAAAATTAGAATTTATTTTACTAATATTTGTACTTATTGTTAATAATTATCTACTGTTGGAACATTATCTAATGTAGGGTGGCCTCTTGTAGGTAGTTAGTTGATTTGAAGGTATTTCTGTAACCGTGCAGCTAATTTGAAATAGCCATTCCGGTGAAAACTATCCGAAATCCTCACTGCTTCTTTCTTCTCAATCAAAGTAGGTCCTGCTGCAAGGTCAGGCCCAGGGCCTAGATCAAGGGTTCTGATATATATTTAACTTCTCACATTTGGGCAATTTTGTGCGTGAATTCTCGAGTAAATCTTTAATCTAAAGAGACGATTATTGTGAGATTTATTTGCTCTTTCAAAAAATTGTTTCACATTGTCCAAAAAACGGCCTTATTCTTGAAATTTGCAGGAAAATTTTAAAGATTTTAAGATACTTTTAAAAAATTTTTCAAGATTTTAAGGGAAATTCCAGTCAGATAAAAATATTTTCAAGAATCTGTGATGATGAACAGATTAAAAATATTTTTAAACTTGGAAGCATTTCAGAAATTGCTTAAAATATGTATTCTGGATCAATCTGAAAAATCTCTATGCCTTCTACACACTACTCCTTTCCTCTACCGAGTGAGTCACGCCTACCCCGAAAGGGAAATGGCTTAATGGTGTAATAATAATAATAATTAGAGCGTCGGTGGCTCAGTTGGTTAGACATTCGGACTTCACCTCAGAGGTCCGGGGTTCGATCCCTGAGCCGGTATCTCTGGAAATTTTTCAATTTACCTTTACCGAGGTTCTGGTGGTTCGGAACCCACCTTAAGCAGTAGGTCCCCCCATCGTGTACTTGACTGCAACCCAGTCCGTCAAAGATGGGGTAAAACCAGGCTTTGTCCAATATGTCTGGGCAGACTGCTCTCATCAGATCACTTGATTGCATTATAAAAATGCGTCCGTGACTGATGATATATACTGGGACAGCCCCGTGCAAAAATGATCAAATAAAAATCCATCTCTAACCAAAAATGCCTTCGACATGTTGGGCAGTATAAGCCTGTGACAACATTTCAATACAGAATTTTTTTTTTTAAATGCGAATTCCAACAATTACGTGATTTTCTTCCCGGGCTTTACATAAATTCCGTAAATTCCATGATTACATATTCCATAAATTAAGAGTATTCCATGAATTTTGGAAATTCCATGAATTTCTCGAATTCCACAAATCCCGTAAATTCTCCGAATTCCGTGAATTCCATAAATTCCGTAAATCCCATAAATTCCGTGAATTCCATAAATTCCGTGAATTCCTTTAATTCCATGAATTCCATAAATTCCCCGAATTTCGCTAATGCATTTAATTCTATAAATTCCGTGATTTTTGTGAATTCCTTTAAGTCCTTGAATTCCGTGAATTCCATACATTTCTTGAGCTTCTTGAATTCCATGAATTCTGCAAATGCTGTGACTTCTGTGAATTTAATGAATTTCGCGACTTCCATGAATTTCTTAAATTCCTTTATTTCCATGAATTTCGTGAATTCCGAAAATTTTATGAATTCCGTGAATTCCGTAAAATTCGAAAATTTTATGAATTTCGTGAATTCCGTACTTTTAAAAATTTTTTCAAGATTTTAAGGAAAATTGCAGTCAGATAAACATATTTTTAAGAATCTGTGATGATGAATAGATTTAAAATATTTTAAAACTTGGAAGCATTTCAGAACTTGCTTAAAATATTTTTTATCTTAACCTAACTTCTAGAAGTACGATCATTTGAAATTGTTTTTAAATTAAAAAAATTAACCTGTTTTAGTAGAATTTTTTTTTGACAAAAATGCAATTGTTTGGTTGAAAATTTGACAAGCTTGTTAAAAAGTCATACTTTTTTTTTTAATTCTACCATTTAGCAAAAAATTAACTTAATGTTTAAATTCTTATTTTGGCGTTGGAAAGTGCACTGGGATCTTCTTCAGATAAAAATTTAACTATTAAAAAATTTATTTAAAAAAAAATTAATTTGTCTTAAATGAAATTTAATCTTTCTTGAATAAAAATGCAACTGTTTGGTTGAAAATACAACAATTTCGTTAAAGAGTGATACTTTTTTTATACAAATTCTGATATTTTGTTAAAAATATAACTATATTACGTAGAAATTTTACTTTTTGTTTGAATTTAATATTTTGGCATTGAAAAGAGAACTGAAATCTATTCTGAATGAACATTTTGATTTTTTTTAAATTAAAAATTCCTCTGATTTAAGAAAAAACTTATCATCATTGGACAAAAAATAATGTTTCGTGGATAAAAAGGCAACTATTTTGTAGAGAATTCAACTATTTTTTTGAAGATTCATCCTTTTAGGTTGAAAAAAATTCATCTTTTTGATTTGCAAACTCCATTTTTTTCGTAGAAACTTAGTTTTGGTTTAAAAATTCATATTATGATCTTGTAAAGTCAACTGAAATCTTTGTTGGTTGAAAATTGAACAATCATTTGGAATTTCGTTTTTAAATAAAAATGAATATTTTTAAGCACAAATTTATTGTTTTAAATAATAATGAAAGTAATTGGTAGAGAGAATGAATCACTTTGTTAAGAAATCATTTCGTTTCTTGAAGATTTTTATTTTAGGTTTGAAAATTCATTTCTTTGGTTGAAATTTGAACTATTTTGTTAATACGAATTTTTTATAATTCATAATTTAACTACTTGGGTAAAAGTTAAACAATATGGTTAGTAAAACTTTGTTTAAGGAAGGCGTATGAAAAATTGCCTTTTAAAATAAAAAAAATATTTGCTTGGTTTGAAATGTCTTGCTTTTTGGTTTACATGTCCAACAATTTAGATAAAAATTTTTTGCTTTCTTGAGTGAAAAATATTTGTTGGAGATTCGGCCTTTTGACTTTAAAAGTCTCTGTTTTAAAAATAAATTTTATATTTTTTGATTGAAGTATAAACTATGACACCTTTTTTAGTTTGGAATTCATCCTCTTAAGTTGAAAATTCAACTATTATGTTAAAAATTTTATTATTTAGTTGAAAATTGAAGTATCATGTTAAAAATTCATATTTTATAGTGTAAAATAAATTTTTTGGTTGTAAATAAATAAATAGTTTTTCTTGTTAGTTCTTTCTTCATACTCTTTGACGTCAGTTTTCTTTTATTTCCTTATCTGCTAAGTTACTATTTAATTTGTCATATACAGGTTTCGTAAATATCATTGCTTTATATTTTGCAATGTTTTGAGTCAACTTTTGTGGATCCATCAGGTATCATAAATAATATGCGAATCAGCATACATGAGGAACGTTATTTTTCTCGTAAAGTAAACATTATTTTTTAATGAATCATTGATTTATCCAGGGGTTTTGGTATGGCCATTAGTTGCCTCGCTTTTTTAGACAGATTAGTACAGATATTGCAAACTTTATAAGCAGAGCCCATAAAATTAGTACAAAAAGACAAGTTAAAAAATTAATAGTACATACATCTAGTTTATTTTTTCTAGGAAACGAATTTTTGAAACATGCAGTTTTTCACCTTCTGTTGCTTGCTGGGATTCTGTGCCTTCGAAGTAAGTTACATCCCAAGTTGTAAAAAACGTCACATATTAACAATATATTTATTAGAAAAGAATTTAATTAGGTAAAAATTATTTAATTTTGTGCACTGTAATATAAAGAAGTTATCATTGTTAATTTCAATAATTAACCTTAGGAATTCCATGTTGAACGCACAAATAATTAATACTCACCTATCCCATTAATTTTTATTCATTGATTAAAATAATAGAAATAATATATAATTGAAAATAAATTATAAAAAATCGATATTATTTGTAGTAAGAGTTATGTAACGGCCAACTTTCTTTTGTTTAATAATTATTATTTTTTAAAGATGCATTTAAATTTGCTTGCTCTTTAGGAAAATTTTGGTATCAATAGATACAACACACTATACTACATAAAATATATATTAATTATATATAACTATATGTTTATTAATCTGTTTGCATTTTTTCAAATTTTTTGTACACCATTAGAATTAATAGAAGGTAATTTTGAATGAATATTTTAACACTATGTGTACTCAATTTTTTAATAATTTCTTGTGCCGAAATAAAGTTTTTGGAAAATTGTCCCTTAACGTAACTTTTAATTATAATATTTCAATCCTTTTTTATAATTGCTTCTAACTTTACAGATAGTCCATGCTGACAAAGATAATAAAAATGTACAGAAGAAAATCAATGAGTTTTTACATAGCAGTTATCGTGCAACTGAACTGAACGATTTCCTAGATAAAAAAGAGGAAAAAACTATGGTAAGATGATGAAAATAATGTTTTGAAATAATTTGAGATTGAAAATACTGCATTTCTGTACACTGTTAAAAATTTCTGTTGGAAACTTTGATTACATGTATAGGAAGTTTATTTCCGAAACGTAATTTAATGCTACAACACATAATGTTACAGTTTCAAAATGCTGGCATTGGTATGGTACCTCACATGTTTTGGAATTTTATATTACCGAAACTTGATAAAGCGAAAAATTAAAAAAATGTTAATCATTTGTTGGAAAACTTTTTCCTGACAAAAAAAAATTCTAAGGGAACCAACACTTTTTTAATGTATAATATAACTCGCGTGTTTATAAAATTTAAGAAATTCATGGAAATTAAGGAATTCAGGGGATTTGCAGAATTTGAGGAATTCAAGGAATTCAATTAATTCACGGAATTCAAGAAAATCAGGGAATTCACGGAATCTATGGATTTCATGGAGTGTTACAGAATTCCCAGAATTAAAGAAATTCACAACATTCATGGAATTCATGAATTGAAGAAATTCACCAAATGCATGGGATCTATAGAATTCAACATATTCAATGAATTCACAGAATTCAAGAAAGTCAAGGAATTCACGGAAACCACGGAATTCACGGAATCCATGGAATTTACGAATTCACCGAATTAAAGAAATTCGCAAAATTCATGGAATTCACAGAATTTAAAGAATTCACGGAATTCAAGAAAATTAGGGAATTCGGGGAATTAAGGAATTTGACAGAATTAAAAAAAATCAGGAAATTCACGGAATTTACGGATTTCAAGGAATGCACGGAGTTCAACGAATTTACGGAAACCATAGTATTCACGCGACTAAATGAATTGATGATATTCAAGAAGTGTATGGAATTAATTAACGTAACGGAATGCATGGAATTCGTGTAATTCAGAAAATTCAAGCAATTTATGGTATTTAAATTATTAGTGAAATTCAAGAAAATCGTAGAATTCATTCAATACACGAAATGCAAGGAATTATTGAAAGTCAATGAGTTAATGAAATTCAATCAAATCGTGGAATTTACGGAATGTATGGAATTAATGGACTCCCACGAATTCCTTGAATTCGATAAATTTCGCGAAATCCATGAATTCCATGAATTCCGTGAATACCACGATTTTCGCAAATTTCGTAAATTCCATAAACTCCGCAAATTTAGTAAATTCCAGGAGTTCCGTGAATTCTGCGAATTGAACGTATCCTGTGAATTCTGGACGTATTCCGTGAATTCTTTGTTTCCCTTTCATTCTATGAATTCCGCGAATTTCATGAATCCGATGAATTCCGCCAATTACTTAAATTTCGTGAATTCCACGAATTCCATGAATTCTATAAATTCCGCTTATTCCTTAAATTTCATGAATTCTGCAAATTCCCTAAATTTCGTGAATTGGTACATTTCCATGATCTTTGAAAATTATGCGAATTCCAAACAATTACGTGATTTTCTTCCCGGGCGTTACATAAATTCTGTAAATCCCATGATTACATATTCCATAAATTAAGAGTATTCCATGAATTCTGGAAATTCCATGAATTTGTCGAATTCCGTGAATTCCACAAATACCGTAAATTCTCTAAATTCCGTGAATTTCATAAATTCCGTGAATTCCATAAATTCCCCGAATTTCGCTAATGCATTTAATTCTATGGATTCCGTGATGCGGAGAATTCATTTAAGTCCTTGAATTCCATGAATTCCGTGAATTCCATACATTTCTTAAGTGAATTCCGTACATTCCTTGACTTCCATTAATTACGTTAATTCTTTGTGCACAATTGCTTTTTTATTTTAATATTTAAAAAAATTAATAAATCTTTATTTAAATTAGTACTTATTATATTTTTATATACTTATTATATTTTTCCCACACTAAAAATTTTATACACAAAATATTTCATACACAGATCCTAATATTGTTTATTGATTTTATTTTCTTCCAACACATAAAATTTTCAACGCAAAATATTTCCTAAACAGAATTTAATACAATTATATTTTTCCTACACGAAAGTTTTTCTAAACTTCATGGTATTTCCTACACAAATTTAAATAGTTATATTTTATTATGAAGATATTTTAAAAATATTATGACCAATATTTTTCCTACGTAAAATATATTTTGCATGAAATATAGTCTACAGAACATATTTGAAACAGTCAATAAAATATTTTCTTAAAAAATTTTAAGAGTAAAGAAGATTTTTTTCTTTAACAAATTTCGTAATTATTTAAATAATTTTAAGTTTATGAGCTTTTTTTTTCCTTTTATTATTCGTAAAAAGTTATTATTTTCCGGAACTACTTGCACAATTAACGAATATTGAACGTAATATATTTGTTTAATGATATTTGGCTATTATTTAAACAATTTTAATTTGTTGAGGATATTTTTTTATTTTTATTCGTAAAAATTTATTTCGATAAGGGAGTTAATAAATGCTGAGAGCGATATTTTATGTTAAAGACAGTTTAGAATTAATAAAAAATTAATCATCATTCACTGGCGCCTTTTAATAAGAATGGTGCAGAAAATTTCAGTTTCTTTATATTTCATACATTATGTAGCTTATTTTTAAGAACTTTCTTATTTCAGAACTTATTACAAATAAAAAAAAAATAATTTTTTTTAGTTACATTATTGATAGTTATTTTTTAGATCAGTTTAATTGATGAAACAGAACATTAGTTTAAAAAATAATAACTTTCACAATTGACAGGAGAAAAAAACTGTTGATACAAATGAAAATTGCTTAAAGAAATGCCAAATATTCTAACCCAAGAAAAATTACTTTTAACATTCGGTAATTATGTGATTAATTCCAGCAAAATAATCACCTTTTACAATTCACAGGATCACTGTATCATTTATCCCAAAAATAAAAACTCTTCACGATTTACAGGTAACAACAATTGTTTAAACAATTGAAAATTAGTTAAAAAATAATTGGATTTTTTAAATTATCAAAGAAAAATAATTAATTAATCATTAATTATTATTATTAATTAATTCTATACAAGAAATATTTTGTTTAGAAAAAATTTTGTGTGGGAAAAAAATTATTAAACAATATTAAATTATGTGTAGGAAATATTCTCGCGTTGTTATGTTAAAATAGGATTTTTGTTTTTATATTATTTTTAACGAATAAAACAAAATATCCTGCAATTCTTCTTTTAGATTTTTTATGTACCTCGCGTGTTTTGGCACAATATTAGAATTTTCGATTTGTTTAAATCGATTCCGTTATATAAAATTAAAATAATATTTTGCGTCGCTCTTTGTTTCAAAATTGGAATTTTTGATTTTCTGCGTACCATTTTCGACAAATAAAAAAAGATCCTATTGAAAAATAGTAAAAACATATTTTGTAGGCTTTTTCAAAAGCTATAATATATATATAATTTAATCAATTATAACTAATTTTCATCTCTTTTTTGGATGAACAACTTTTTTTGTATCAATTTGTTTTCGTCCCTTTTCTCGTCTTTCATAACTTTTTTATTTTTATTACTAATTTCATTTTTATCATTGAAATCAAAACTAGGCGTCCTATAAAAAAGTGATTCATAGAAAAATTTTAGATGCGTTTTAGCTGCACAATCTTTATGAAATGATTTTTTTCGTAACATGTAGTTTTTCAAAAAATTTAGTTTTTCTTGTGTTCAAGGTTATTTTTCACGAATAAAACAAAAACTGTGCGTTTTACCAAGAAGGGATTATAAACAAATTTGTTTTTTTTTGCATCATAATTTTTGAATATTCATTTTTTTCTGTGTCTTGCATATTCTGACGACAAAATGGAATTTTTTAGTTTTCATTATTTTTTGTGTGATCAAAATGTAAGTTTTCAATTTGTCAAGAGAATTCAAAAAGTTGTTTTGATTTTCGAGTGATCTTTAAGACTTTATAAATGATATAACTCTGATAAGGTTTATTTAATCGAGAAAAGTCATAGACATAAATTGTTCAAATTTTGTAATACTATGAAGAAACATACATAAAATTTTTAAGTCTTAAAAAAAAAAATTTCTTAAAAATTTTGAAAATGCTATAACTTATTGAATTTTGATGAAACAATTGAATTAAAAAGCCAACAGATAAACTTTCAGTAAAAAAGACAAGTTTTCCAAAAAATAGTTAAAGATTCAACCAAATAGTAAATTTTTCAAGCGGAAAAGAATTTTTTTCAAACAGTTGAATTTTTAAGGAAAAAGTTACTTTTCAACTAAGAAAGATACATTTTTAATCAAGAAGGATAACTTTTCTTCGATAAAAATTTTCAATCAAATGTTCGAATTTTTGAACAAAAAATATTATTTTCTATCCAGAATGATGACTTCAACGAAAAATGTAAATTTTCTATAAAATAGTTGAATTTTTAACTTATACAATATATATGATAAAGTTTTAACCAAAAATAGAATAGTTACATTTTCAGATAAAAATTCGGATAAAAAAATAATTGAACAAAACAAAGAAATTGTCAAGAAAATTGTTCAATTTTCATCCAAAAATATGAACTTTTAACCAATAAGATCAATCTTCTTTAAAAAAGGAGGAATTTGCAACTTATCCAATATAAACGATATATTTTTAACCAAAAACGGAATAGTTAAATTTTCAGATAAAAAAAGAAACTAGAATTTCCGACTTATCTAATATACAGGATAAAATTTTAGCCAAACATGGAATAGTTGAAGTTTCAAAAAAATAAAATAAAATTTTGAACAAAAAATGATTTTTTGACGAAAACGTTTAATTTTCTATCAAACTGTGTTTTTAAGCCAAGAAGATGAATTTCTTATAAAACAGTAGAATTTTTTGCATGAAAATTAATTAAAAGCAAATAGTTGAATTTTCAACTATAATTATGAATCTTTAATAATAAAAAAATATAATGTTTAACGAAAAAATAGAATTTTTAATTAAAAAATTCCATTTTTAATAAACAAAATTAATTTTTCAGCAAAAAGAATAAATTTTCTACCAAGAAGGTTAAATTTCTAACAAAAAAGACGAATTTTCAAAAATCACATTAATATTACCAAACAGGTGAACTTTCAACGAAGAAGGACAAATTTTCACCCAAATAGTTCAATTTTTTACTGAAAAAGATAACTTTTTAACCAAAAATCGAATGGTTTAATTATCAATTCAAAACATTTGTTTTCATTAAAACTGGAAACAAATTTTCATAAAAATAGTTAAATTTTCAAGGAAAGAGATGTACCTTCAATTAAAAGACAATTAATTTTCAACAGATAGTTGATTTTTTGATAAAAAAGATGATTTTTTCAAAATTTGGTTGCATCTTAAACAAAATAATTAAATTTTTAACCAGATAATACAATTTTTAATTAAGCGAGATGAACTCCGAACCAAAAATAGAAAAATGGTCTTTTTATTACAAAAAATTAATTTTTATCCAAGAGTATTGTTGGATTTTTTTATTAACTGGCAACTTTTATTGAAAGTACCGCCCGGCTACTATTTCTGTTAGAAAATGCCAGAAAAAAGTATTATTTACATACTTCGAAAATAAAATCGTAAAATTCTTTAAAAAAATTAACGTCTACGATTGCGCTGGGTCTCGAACCCTAGTCTTTCCATTGCAGGTTGATTATTTGGGACTAAGCCAAGGAGGTGCGAGACTAGCAGGAGATTGAAGAAAAATTGAAACCGAAATAAATTATTATTTACCTATTTGAAAAAGAAATTTTCACCAAAAACTGTTAAAATTTACTGTTACTTTTCTTGAAACTGAATTTAAGGCTTTAATCATTTAAAATATTAGGTAATTTTTATAACTTCATTTCTCTTTTACATGTAGGCTCTTTTAAAAGCTGCAAATAAGGCGAAAAAAAATACCGTCGGTTGTCAGCAGGATTTTGATGACGCAAATCTAGAAATTCATGTTAAATATTCAAATGGGTGTTCGGACTGTGCTACAAATGCTCAAAAGAAAAATAACTATCAGGTAAAGAATTATATAATTTTTCGTAATTTTAAGCATTTATTTATTATAAAACGAAAGCAAAGTCGCAGTATGAAAAAATGTATAGTAATTTAAAGTAAAACCCATATTGAAATTTCCAATGAGTAATTAAAAGAAATCTGTATTATCATCAGAGATAGTTACCATTAATCAGCGTAGATACCGATTTTCACTACCGTGAATATAGAAATAAGCCTATCGATGAAGTTAACTGTTCAAATAACAGAAAATACTTAAATAATTTCCACACAAGATGAAAAATAATAATTTAAAACAATTTTAATTAAATTTTTTTCTGAAAAAGATTCATTCTTGTCGCTCCACTCGGAATCGAAGCACAGAACTTACGACTGTCCCACAGTGGGTAAAAAAACGTCCGTGACAAATTGATTTTGAAAAGAAAATGCATTCAATTTTAACTTTTTTAAATTGAAAGCTAATAAAATTTAGCCCCAACTGTCATGGCGAATTAAAAAAAAAAAATTTTTTTGTTTTTTGTTTATTGGATAATAATAATGAAAACAAAATTTTGACTTTTGAAGTATACCGGTTTTTGAAAAATACTTTGATTCAATCAAAACTACCTAGAAAACTGAAAGAAACTATCTAAAAAAGATGTCCAATAGCAATGCAAGCGTTTAAAAATTTATTGAATTTAATATAAACAAATAAGTGAATGAAAATGGTATCGTGGGAATTAGCGGGGATTCGTTACTTGATTCCCACTAAATTTGAACAATTTATGGACCAAAAGAGCCTTCTTAGTATAAATTGTTATTTTAAAAACCATTTTTATAAACAAATATACATATCAGGTATTTTTGTTTAAATAAATAAAGATTTTTCATGAAATCGATCATATATTACTTGAAAATAAATTTTAAGCATCATATTTGGCCACCAAATAAAATTTAATAATTGTTTAAACTACCGTATTTAACAAATGCACTGTTTGGCAACTTTTGGAAGTACAATCTTGGTTTTGTCGATGCCATTATCTGTATATAACTAACTTCTAAATTTTTAAGAACAGTTTGACGACAGTAAACAATTTATTATAGTAAACAAAAATTGTTAAAAAAATATTTATCATTTAAAAATTTATCATTTATAAAAAACCACTTTTTTACGGAATTAACAGCCAGTTATTTAGCAACAGTTTCTTGCTGTAAATCGATAACATTTGGTAATGGTTTAACCAAAATTAATTAACAAATTCATTATTTGGCTCTTTTTCAGCACTTAAACTCGTTTTTTCTGTGTAATCAACTGTTAATAATACATTTTTTAACTTTTTTTAATAATTCGATATTATGAAATCAAACTAATTAGTTTATTCAAAATAAACCGATCAATTCCGTTAACCATAAAGAAAGTCAAGTAGTAATAGCCGCGAAAAATTGACTTACTACATTATTGATACAAATAGTAGGTCGTTATCGAAATTAAAAAAAAATTTAAAAAGGTGTTATTAACATTTAATCACACACGAAAAAAACAAGATGAAAAGCTAAAAAATAGCCAAATAATGAATTTTTTAATTAAGCTTGGTTAGACAACTATCAAACGTTATCGATTCATTCCAAAAAATCGTTGCCAAATAATTGACTGTTAATTCCGTGAAAAAGCGGTATTTTATTTATAAATATATAAAATGATAAAAAATTTCAAAATATTTTTATTTACAATAATAAATTGTTAACCAATATCAAAGTGTTCTTAATAATTTAGAATTTAGTTATATATAATTAATTGCATAAAAAAGTCAAGTTTATACCTCAAAAAATAGCTAAATAGTGCAGTTTTTAATTAAGGTAGTTTAAACAATTAACTTATATTTGGTGACCAAATATGATACTTCGGGTTTACTTCCAAGTAATATATGATCAATTACATAGAAAAAGCTTTATTTTTTCCATAAAAATACCTGATATGGATATTTGTTTGTAAAAAATGCTTTTAAAATAACAAATTGTTTATTAATTTTTATTAATTCAACTAAAAAAATCTTTTTGTGCATAAATTGTTCAATTTTAGTTTGAATTAAATGACGAATCGCCGCCAATCCCCACGAAACAACTTTCATTCACTTATTTGTTTATAACAAATGCAATACATTTTTTAACGTTTGTATTGCTATCCGACATCTTGTTTGAATAGTTGCTTTCAGTTTCCTAGGTATTTTTGATTGAATCAAAGCATTTATTTAAACCGGTATACTTCAAAATTCAAATTTTGTTTTCATTTTTCTTATTAAATAAACCAAAAATTAACAAAAAAATGTTTAACCTACGATGACAGTTTGATGCGAAATTTTATTAGCTTTCATTTAAAAAAAGTCAAAATCGGATAATAATTGTCTTCTGAAAATCAATTTGTCCACATACTTTTTTTTTGCCCCACTGTGTACTAGTCTGTTGCTTTCCCACTAAGCTATTCGAGAGATAGAAAGAGGGATCTTTTTCAAAAATACACACAATCTAATAGCTTAATGAAAAATCACCTGATCTAAAATTTGGAAGGTTTGTGGTTCGATTCCCAGTGGCACGGCGAGTGTGAATATTTTTCCGAAAATAGTTAAAATTTAAAAAATTTATTTTCTATCTTGTCTGAAAATGACGTTAATCATTTTTTGTTTTAAGTGTTAACGTGATCGATAGGTTGGTTTCTATTTTCACGGTGGTAAAAAAGGTATCTACATTGATTGATGGTAACTATCTCTGATGACAATACAGATTCCTTTAAATTACTCGTATCATAAATGTAAAACCTGGCATGAGATAGTTTGTATTTATTTCCGATCAAAGGTGCTTATTCTGTCTCTCTAATAGCTTAATGGGAAAGCCCCGACCGGCAGTCATAATTTGTGTGGTTTGATTCCAAGCGAAGCGATGAGAGTGTATCTTTTTTTAGACAAAAATTAATTTAAAAAAAATAAAAATAATAAAAATTCTTTGATTTATTTATAGGCTGCGGTAGATTGCTGTGATAAGCTATATAAGGAAGCAATAGCTCAGGCGGATGGCATGGTGAAGGATGCCAAGTATTGCCTTGATGGATTGTAATCAATAGCTGTTCGTAACTGGCTGCGCTCGGGATAGGTTTTCTGCAGTTTTCCTTTCCCTTGCACAAATTTCTAAGAAATTTTTTTATATTTCTAATCAAAATCCGGCTACAGACGGTAATTTATAGTAGACACGGTTTTTTTGTATTAAAATGTACTATAATGCAGCGCTGACTATATTGTTATTAATCAAATCTTTCAAAAATGTAATTGATTAACTTTCCAATTTACAGCAATTAAGTTAAATTTGGTATAAAAAAACATTTTTTGTGAAGAATAATTTTTGAAATAATTAAAATCAAATTAAAAATTATATTTGAATGATGTAGGTACTCTAAAGCTAGAATTCGTCACAATTTGAAAAATCCTCTTCTACATTTTAGATAAAGAAAGTGCTTCAACCAGTTTTTATAGCAGAAGTAGCATTTCATCTCTGGTTGAAATAAAATACTTGGTTGAAAATAAATTTTTTTTTTTTGGCGAATATTCAACTATTTGTTTGAAAATGTATTAACTTGGTGAAAAATTCCTCAATTTTTGTAAAAAAATAAACTTTATGTTTAAATGTTAAACTGAAAACTTAATTATTACATTTTGAGTTAAAATTGATAATTACTAGTTAAAAATACAAAAATTTAGATGAAAATTTGTCTTTTTTAATTAATTATTTTGTAGAAAATTATCTTTTTCTTTTTCAGTTATCTTCTTGTTTAAAAATTTAAGTATTTCAAATTTTTTTAAAGATTCATCGTTGTAAATAGAAATTCATTTCTTTGGTTAAAAAATTGGCTCATTGATTGAAAACTAATTTTTTCTTTAAATGTCTTTTGGTCTAGAATTTTTTCATTTTTAACTGAAAATGTAACTATTATTGTAGTTGAATACTTTATAATTTCAGTTCAAAATTCATCTCTTTTGTTAAACATTAATTATTTAAATAAAAAACTTCTTCATTCAATTTTTGGTTAATAAATTATCCTTTTTGGTGAGAATTAATTTTTTTGTTTGAAAATTCAACTATTTTAGTTGAAGATTCATTGCTTTAGTTGGAAACCCTTATGTCGGGTTTAAAATAAAAAATTTGAAGCTAAAAATGTTACTATTCTATTTTCGGTTAAAAATTTTAATTTTTTTAGTTAAAAGTTCAACTAATTTGTCGAAAATTTATTTTTTCAACTGAAAGTTAAACTATTCCATTGTTTGTAAAAAAATTGATAATTTTTAGTGAAAAATTTAAGTACTTTTTGCACAATTTATTTTTACTTTTTTAAATTCATATTTTTCGTTAAAAATTTTTTTTTTCGTTGACAATTCTTGAATTTTATTGGAAATTCGACTTTTTCGTTGTAAATTAATCTTTTTATTTTTAAATTCATCTTTTTTAGTGCAAAATTCAACTTTTTGATTAAGAATTCTTAAATTTTGTTAAAACTTCGTGTTTTTTTTGTAACAAATTAAGCTTTCTGTTTAGAAATTCATCTTTTTTGTTAAAAATTTAACAACAATGTTTTAAAACTCTAAGGTTGAACTACTTTCTTAAAAATTTAGGAAAAAATTCTTTCTTTTTTAAAAATTCAATTTTTTGGTTGAGAATTCTGGAATTATATTGAAAATGGGACTATTTTGGTAGTAAATTTATCTGTTTGTTTAAAAATTCATCTTTTTGTTACAAATTTAACAACTAATTTTTAAATTTGAACTACTTGCCTAAAAATTATTTTATAAAATGTCTTTATTTTTAAAAAAATCAACTTTTTGGTTGAGAATTCTGGAATTTAATTGAAACTTCGACTTCTTTGTTAGTAAATTAATCTTTTTAGTTAAAAATTCAACTTGTTGCTTTAGGGTTCATGAATTTTGTTGAAAATTCTTTTTAAAGTAAAAGCTCATTTTTTTGTTAAAATTAAACTATTTTGTCAATAATTGTTTGTTTGTTGAAGATTGATTTATTGCAGTTTAAAATGCAACTTTTGGATTGTGAGTTCTTGTATTTTGTTGAAAATGCGTATTTTTTAAATAAAATTAATTTTTAAAAACTTAAAATTATATATTCTTTATTCGGAAATCCAACTATTTTATGTAGAAAATTCGTCATTTTGTCTTAAGAGTTAATAATTTACTAAAAAAAAACTATTTGATAGAAAATTATTTTTTTTTTATAATTTAAAATTATTTTTTTAATCAAAGGTTTATGTATTACCTATTGAAGTAAAACTTAATTTCATGGTATTTTATTAAACTTATTTGTTTAAAAATAATTTCATGCAAAAGAATTAGATTCGCGCATATAAGGTACTTTATTCTTGAATATTAAATTATTTCGTGGAAAGTTTTGATCAAAAATAAAATATAAACTTTTATCTTTGGAAAATTAAAATTTAAAAAGTATAAGATATCACACTGGAATCTGACTTGCAGAGATTGTGAAGAATATATTCTCTTCGTAGCTTAGTGGGTAGAGCAATCAGACTGGCATTCTGAAAGATCTGGGCTCGAATCCCATTGGACCTAGAGAGCAGTTTTTTCACAATGTTAAAATCAATATTAAAAAAATATTGACTCTAGACTAGTAGACAAAAAAATTAACATAAAAATTATCAATAAATTTACATTGAGAAAAACCTTAACATAAAAAATAGAATATAAACTTTCCTGTTTTGAAAATTAAAGTCTTAAGAGTATACGGTATGACATTGGAATTCAATTTGTAGGGTAATGAAAAAACTATTCTTTTGTCTTCGTAGCTTAGTGGGAAGAGCAGCAGAACTGCAATCTGAAAGATCTGGGCTCGAATCCCAGCGCAGCAAGAGATAATTTTTGTCAAAACTATAAAAATCAATATTAAAATAAATATTAAATGTAGACAAAAACAAATTAACATCAAAATTATTATTACATTTACCTTGTCAAAAACCCTAACATCAAAAATAAAGTATTAACTTTTACGTTTAGAAAATTGAAATTTTACGAGTATAAGGAATGAAATTGGAATTGATCTAGTAGGGATGGTGAACAAAATATTTTCTTCTCTCCGTAGCTTAGTGGGTAGAGTGGCAGACCGTCAATCTGAAAGACCCAGGCTCAAATCCCAGTGGAACTAGAGAGTATTTTTTCACATTTTTTTAAATCGATATTAAGAGAAATTGATTCTAGACTAGTAGATAAAAAAATCAAAATCAAAATTATGAATACATTTACCTGGTGAAAAACCTTAACATAAAAAATAAAATATAAACTTTAATGTTTTGAAAATTAAAATCTTACAAGTTAAGTAATGACAATGGTATTCAACTTGTAGGGATTGTGAAGAAAATATTCTCGTCGTTCCGTAGCTTAGTGGGTTGAGCAGCAGACCGGCAATCTGAAAAGCCTGGGCTCAAATCCCAGTGGAACTAGAGCGTATTTTTTCACATTTTTTAAATCGATATTAAGAGAAATTGATTCTAGACTAGTAGACAAAATATTAACATCAAAATTATGAATACCTTCACCTGGTAAAAAACCTTGGCATAAAAAATAAGATATAAACTTTAATGTTTTAAAAATTAAAATCTTAAAAGTTAAGGAATGACACTGGAATTCCACTTGTAGGGATTGTGAAGAAAATATTCTCGTATTTCCGTAGCTTAGTGGGTAGAGCATCAGACGGGCAATCTGATACACCTGGGCTCGAATCCTAGAGGAGCTAGAGGCAATTTTTCTCACAATTATAAAAATCAACATGAAAAAAATATTGATTCTAGACCAGTTGACAAAAAACATTAACATCAAAATAATTTCGTGTAAAATAACTATTTTGTTAAAAATTGGTTTTAAACATGTGTGTGTGTAAGCACGAGGGGTCGGTCACTCGGTCGGTCGGATGACGATGGTCGTCAAATCACGTTTCGCTGCGTAGAACTTTTTATGCACATGTTTGCACAAACCGTCACCTAAGGTCCTAACCTAAGCCCTAGATGCGGGTAGTGTCTCTCTTGCTCTATTGGATCGCAGTAATTACTAGGAACCACCACACTGTGCCAGCTGGTCCGAAAATTTGAAACCTTTTTTTCCTTTCTTTATTCTTTGCCTTGCTTTTAGTTTGTTTCCATCTCGTGTGAATTTTTTAATTCAACAATAGATATTCAAAGGGGCTCAGCATGTAGGTCTGGTCTCCAGTTTCAGAAGTCCGGGTATCGAATTTTCGGGTAGCTTCAGGTGTCGATTTCAGGTCCTCAGTTCTGCCGAGGCAGCTTATGGGTCTGTGTGGATATTTGTTAAGATAATTGCTTTCTGGATTTTTTTTTTCAATCGGTTTCTAGTTTCATTTAATGAATAATTTATTGCCGTTATCATTTTTATGATAGATTTCTATTACCAATTTTTGGGTTGTAACATTTCAAAGAACTTTTTATAAGTGGAAGGAAACAATTTCAAATTGAATTTGAAACTTTTTTTATCTGCGTACTTTAATAAAAAAGATGACTTCACTACTATGCAAGATGAATTTTCAATGAATGAGTTTAATTTTCGACCAAAAAGATGACTTTTTTAATAAAATGGTTCAATTTTTAACCAAGCCGTTCTATTTTCAATTCAAAATTTCCATTTTAAAGAAAATAGTTGATTTTTTAAACTAATTTGTTCAATTTTCTACCCAAAAAGGTGAATTTCCAAACAAAACAAAAAACTTTAACCCAAAACAGTTAAATATTAGAAAATATAATAGTTGATATTTACACAAATAAAAAAAACGTTCTCACAATAAAATAGTTAAAATTGCAAGAAAATAATTAAACTGACAATAATAGAAAAATAAATTCACTACAAAGTAGTTCAACTTTTAACCAAAGAGAACAATTTTTCCTTAAAAAGATTAATTTGTTACAAAACATAAAAATTTTAATCCCAAAATAATTATTTTCCACAAAAAGACAATTTTTCAACCAAAAAGTTCAATAAATAAAGATTTTCTAGTAAAGAAAGAATCAATTATCGAACTTTCAAGACAAAAGACGATATTTTAAAAAGCAGTAGAAATCCAAATTGCTGATATTTATCTGAAAATTTAACTATTTTGTCGGAAATTAGTTTAATTTTATCAAATTAATTTTTCAAGATATTTAAAAAAAATTTTAATGTAGTAATTTCATTATTGGTTAAAATTTCTTCCCCTATACGTTAAAAGTGTAACTATTCGGTAAGCAATTTATCTTGTTTTTGTTTTAAATTCAACTATTTCGTTAAAGTCATTACAATTTTTTTTTAATTTCATGTTTTTTACTTCAAAATTCAAATATTGAGGTTGAAAATGAAAATATTTGGTTAAAATTTAAAATATTTATTTCAAAATTTAACTATTTGGTTAGAACTATTTTTTCGCGTTAAAAATTAAACTGTCATCAAAAAATCTGTTTTTTTTTTTTGCTTCAAAATACAACAATTTGGTAAAAAATAAGACGATTTGGTTACTAATGAACTTTTTTATTAAAAATTAATATTTTTGGTGAAAATTCAAATACTGTAGTAGTAAATTAAACTATTTAGTCAAAACTTAAACTATTTATTTGAAATCATTTTGATAGAAATTCGTTTTTTTCTTTTAAATTCTTTTCTAATCTTCAATTGTAGCTATTTCATTTTTTTGTTGAAAAACTTCCCTTATACGTAAAAAATTCAATTTTTTATTACATAATTAAGCTATTTGGTAATAACTTAAGCTATTTATTTAAAATTTAGCTATTTGATAATAATTGTATATGCTTTTTTTTTAATGAAACAATTTCGTTAACAATTAATTTCATAGATGAAAATTAATATTTTTCGTATTTCCACGTTTTATATTAGTTTTTTTCTGAACAAATTTTTCTATTTTAAAATGTCGTTATTTAAATATAGTTGGAAAAATGCTTCATTATGAGGTAAAAATTCAACTATTCTGTAGAAAATATATTTATTTTGTTACAAACCCAATCTTTGGGGTAAAAATTTAAATTTCTGCTTAATAATTCTTATTTTTAGGTTAAAAATTTAAATACTGTGGTAGGAAATTAAACTATTTGGTTAAAATTTAAAATATTTATTTCCAAATTGAACTATTTTGTTGAAAATTCGTTTTTATTTTTAATTAAACTTAATTTTTATCTCAATTTGTAGTTATTTCATTATTTAAGTTTTTTACTTTGTAAGCTAAAAGTTCGACTATTTGGTAAAGACTAATCATATTTGTTAGAAACCAACTATTTTGTTTGAAGTCATTTTTTTAAATGAGAAATTGAATTTTGTGTGTGAACTATTAAGCTGTCTTCTAAAAAATGCTTTTTTTGTTAGAAAATTCAATAATTTGGTAAACAAATCAAACATTTAAACATTTAAATAAAGCTATTTATTTTAAATTAAACTATTTTGTTGGAAAAAGTCTATAATTTTTTATTACATTTGTTTATTTTAAGATGCAGCTATAAGTTAAAAATGTAACTATTTGGTACACAATATTAATCTTGCTGGTTAAAAAGTCAAGCAAAATTTAAAATGTTTACTTCAAATTTTAAATATTTTGTTGGAAATTATTTTTTTTCCTTAAACTTAATTTTTTTCTTAATATTGTGTACAATAAATTATTGAAGCTTTTCTTAAATAACTTAAAAATTAAACTATTTGGTAGAAAACTAATCTTAAAATCAAAAGATTTGGTTACAAATTAATTTTGTTTAAATTAATAATTTTGTTAAAAATTCAAATACCGTGGTAGTAAATTAAGCTATTTGGTTAAAACTTAAATTATTTATTTGAAATTTCAACTATATTTATGGAAATTCGGTTTTTTGTCAATAATTTTCTGATCTTAAAAAGTAGTAATTCCATTAATTGTTGGAAAATTTCCTTTATAAGTCAAAAATTCAACTAGTTGGTAAAAAACGATGCTATTTGGTTATAGCTTAAGCCATTAAATTGAAAATTCAAACTTTTTGTTGGCTATTAGTTAATTTAAAAAAATTAATTTTCGTTTGTTTAAATGCATGTATTTCATTATTAGATAAAGTGTGTTCCTCTAGGAGTTAAAAATTTAACATTTGGGTAGAAAATTAATCTTGTTTGTTCGAAAACCAACTATTTTTTTAAATTGATCTTTTATAGTCAAAAATTAAAATTTTCAGGTTGACAATTGAACTGCTACCTAAAAAATCCTATCTTTTGCTTAAAAATTCAACAATTTAGTGAAAGCAGAATCAAACGATTTGGTTTAAAATTAATATTTTTAGTAAAAATTCAACTAACAATTTCACAATTACACAGTCTTCCAAAAAAAATTTCTTTTTTTTCTTAAAATTTCAATAATTTGGTACAAAATCCAACGACTTCGATAACAATTAATTTTTTTGTTGGAAATTAATATATTTAGCAAAAATTCAACTACTATGGTAGAAAATAAATCTATTTGGTTGAAACTTTAACTATTTATTTGAAATTTTAACTATTTCGATGAAAATTCTTTTTTAAATAGTTTTCTCGTCTTAAAATGTAGCTATTCTATTAGAGGTTAACAATTTCCTTTATAAATTAAAAATTCAACTACTTTGTAGAAAATTAATATTGTTTGTTTGAAATTCAAATATTTTGTTAAAATGTTCTATTTTAGTCGAAAATTCAACTTATCCGTTGGAAATTAGTTTAATTTTTTTTCTAAACTAATAATTTTTTTTTTTAAATTTAGCTATTTGAATATTGGTTAGAAAATTTTCCATTATAAGGTAAAAATTCAACTATTTAGTAGAAAATTCAAATTTTTGGGGTGAAAATTTAATTCAGATGTTAAAAATTAACATTTTTGGTAAAAATTCAACTAAAATGGTAGAAAAATAAACTATTTGGTTAAAACCGAAGCTATTTATTTGAAATTTCAATTGTTTCGATGAATATTCATTTTTGTTTGTAAATAATTTTCTGATCTTAAAATGTAGATATTCTAATATATTTTGAAAAATTGCCTTCAAATGTAAAAAAAAATTCCACTAATTGATAGAAAATTAAAATATTTGATTATAACTTAAGAAATTTACTTGAAAATTAGTTAAATTTCTTTTGAATGCATTTTTTTGTTTCGAAAAATCAACTATTTCGGTAAAGTCATTCTTTTTAGTCGAAAACTTAACTTTTCGGGATCAAAAATTATATTTCTTCTTAAACTTTCGTATTTTTTTTGAAAATTAAAATACTGTGGTATAAAATTAAACTATTCAATTAAAATTAAGAATATTTCAAAATTTAACTATTTTTATGGAAATTCGTTTTATGTTAAAATAATTTCCTTATCTTAAAATGCAGCTATTCAATTATTGTTAAAAAAATGTCTTTTATAAGTCAAAAATTCAACCAGTTGGTAGAAAATTAGGCTATTAGGTTATAACTTAACATAATTATCTGAAAATTTAAATATTGTCTTGGAAATTATTTTTATTTGATCAAATTAATTTAAAAAATTTTTAAATGTAGCTATTTCAATATTGTTTAACATTTTTTCCTCTACAAGATAAAAATGTAAGATGTATTTAAAAATTTAATCAAAATTTTCCTTAAACTTAATTTTTTATTTTAAAATGCAGCTATTCCATTATTGAAGTTTTTCCCTTTGTAAGTTAAAAATTCGACTATTGCATAGAAAACCAATCTTGTTTTTTGGGAACCAATGTTTTTTTAAAGACATATTTTTTAGTGAACAAGTCAATTTTTGGGTTAACAATTGAACTGTCTTCTACAAAATTCTTTTTTGTGCTTAAAAATTTAATAATTTGTAAACAAAAATCTAACGATTTGGTGAATAATTAATATTTTTTGAAAAAATTCAACTGCTGCAGTAAAAAATTTAATTATTTGGTTAATAATTAAACTACTTATTTGACATTTTAATTATAATTCGGGAAATTCTTTTTTTTTATATAATTTTTTCAGCTTGAAAATTCGAATATTGAGGTAGAAAATGAAAATATTTGGTAAAAATTCAAAACTTTTATTTCAAAATTTAAATATTTTGTTGGAGATTCTTTTTTTGTCGTTAAACTTAATTGTTTATCTTAAAATGTTTTTATTCCATTATTGAAGTTTTTTTTATAAGTTGAAAATTAAAGCATTTGGTAGAAAACTAATCTTTTTTGTTCGAAATCCAACCATTTGGTGAAGTCATATTTGGTCAAAAATTCCATTATTCGAGCCAAAAATTAAATTTTCACCTAAAAAATCCTTTTTTTTCTTGCTTAAAAATACAACAATTTGGTAAAAAATTTAACAATTGGGTTAATCATTAATTTTTTCCAATAAATATTTTTGGTAAAAATCAAATACTGTGTTAGTAAATTAAACTATGTTAGAAATCCAACTATTTTCTTAAAGACATATTTTGTTATCAAAAATTTCATTTTTCGGGTTAAAAATTAAATTGTCTTCTAAAATACCATTTTTTTGCTTGAAAATTCAACAACTAGATCCAAAAAAAATTAAACGATTTTGTTAAAAATTCATATTTTTAGTAAAAGTTCAACTGCTGTGGTAGAAAATTAAACTATTTGGTTAAAACTTAAACTATTTACTTGTAAATTCAACTATTTTTCTGGAAATTAGGTAAATTTTTTTCGGAATTATTTGTTTTATTTTAAAATGAATCTATTTGAACATTAGTTGAAAAATTTCTATGGCAAGGTAAAAATTCGACTATTTATTAAAAAATACATTTGGGATATAAAAATATTTGGCAGAAGAATAATCTTATTCGTTTGCAACAAACTATTTTGATAAAGTCATTTTTTTGGGTCAAAAATTCAATTTTATGGGTTAACAATTAAACTGCCTCCTAAAAAATACTTTTTTATTTGCTCAACAATTCAATAAATTTGGAAAAAAAATCAAACAATTTGGTTGAAAATTAATTTAGTTGTTGGAAATTTATATTATTGGTATAAATTCATATACTATAGTAGAAAATTACATTATTTGGTTAAAACCTAAAGTATTTATTTAAAAATTCAAGCATTTTGATGGATATCTTTTATTTTATTATTTTCTAATCTTAAAATGTAGATTTTCTATTATAAGTTGAAAAAGTTCCTTTATGTGGGAAAAGTTTTGCTGGAAATCCAAATATTTGGTTAGTCATCTTTTTTGGTCAAAAACTTAATTTTTCGGCTTAAAAATTAAACAACTGTAGTAGAAAATTTAACTATTGGGTTATAAATCAAGCTAATTATTTTTAATTTCAACTATTTTCTTAAAAATTAGTTTGATTTTCTAAGTTAAAATGTAGTTATTCCATTATTTTTTCAAATTTTGTCTCTTTATAAGTTAAAAATTCAACTATTGGGTAGACAATTAAGGTGACGGATGCAACAACTCGACAAGCGCTCGAAACCGCGTAGAAGTATTGTCCAGTCGGGAAAATCTATCGATAAAAAAAGTGACCGAAACGTAAAACAAAATATACATTTGTATTCAGCTCGATGCGGCCGACAAATTTTTCTTACGATACCTTTTCATTCGATAATTATTACTTAAGATAAACCATAAAAACTTAGAAAATTTTCCGATAAAAAGTCATTGTTTTGTAAAACACAACTCGCGATTATTCGGTCGTTTGTTGATAAAAATGCTTGAAATTTGTATGGTTTATTCTATTTCTCTAAGTGATGACTGTAAACAATGAACTTTTTTTAAAAAGCTAATATTTGTTTGTTTGTTTAATAACAAATTGATTTCAAACGAAAACCACGTTTTGTCAAATTCGATCAGTGGGATGGTCAACGAGAAAATGTTAGTTGAAGTAACTTATCGCGAGAAAGTAGTTTACTAGACTTTGAAAAAGTTTTTCTGAAAATTTGAAGAAAGTCGGTCGAAAATTGTGGAAATGGCAGCGAGTTGAAGTCAACACACGCTGCCGCTGCAGTGCTCCGCTTATCGGCCTTTGTTGCGGCAAAGAGCAATAAAATGATCCAGCGGGAGCGTGTGTTGATTTCCACTCATTGCCATTTCCACCATTTTTGACCGATTTTCTTCAAATGATCAGAAAAACTTTTTCAATGTCTAGTAAACAACTTTCTCGCGATAAGTTACTTTAACTAACATTTTTTCGATGACCGTCCCACTGGTCGAAATTGGCAAAACGTGGTTTACGTTCGCAATCAATTTGTTATTAAAAAAAACACATATTAGCTATTTAAACAAAGTACGTTGTTTAAAGTCATCGCTTATATATTGAGAATACACCATACAAATTTTAAGCATTTTTATCAACAAACAACCGAATAATTACGAGCTGTGTTTTACAAAACATCGATTTTTGATCAGAACATTTTCTAAGTTTTTAATGTTTATCTTAAGCAATTATTATCGAATGAAAAAGTTTCAAAAGAAAAATTTTTCGGCCGCGTCAAGTTGAATACGAATGTATATTTAGTTTACGTTTCGACGACTTTTTTTTTATCGATAGAATTTCCCGGCTGGACAATATTTCTACGTCGGTTTCGAGCGCATGTCAAATTGTTGCATTCGTCACCTAAATTATTCTTGTTTCTTGAAAATTCAACTACTTTAGTTTAATCAATCTTTTCTGGTCCAAAGCTCAACTTTCAGGACAAAAATTAAACTGACTTCTGAAAAACACGTGGACGCTCTCTAATTCGTGGATTGAAATAATAGTTTTTTCTGGGAATCTGAATGTCAGGGACTGTCATGTGGCACGATCATTATCGCCGAGTAATAAAATTTGATTTGGCTCGCATAAAAATTCCTGGATATATGGTTAGCCATACTTGAATTACAGGTCGATCGATGGCATCCCAAGGCCAGTACACGGGCATATGCACAAAACTTAAGAAAAACAGGAAGTCGTTGGACGAAATTATATCGAGCTCTGCGATGCTTGATAATAAAGCTCGTTGGATCATAAAATAATACGTTCCGCACGTGTATTTCGTATATGGATATCCGACATCGATCAATAATTCGACAATTGCAGAGACAGATCGGCTGCCACTAACACGTGTGGACTAATATCATACACTAATGGGGGTAATAACTAATCATTTCGAAACTCATGCAGCTTGGCAATCATCATTTGCATTTTAATGGACCATTCCATTTAATTTGAGGGTAATGCCCAAAAATAATTTTCTTAGCTGCTCCATAAATTTGAATTAGGAAAAAACAATTCGACGGGTTCTACGAATATTAGGATTTTTTACTACTTTTTAAAGGTCAAAGAAGGCCCCTGATTACGAATATCCTGGGTAGGTTTGAAAAGTACAGCGTTATAAACAAATGATTTTTTAACAAAACTACCATATTTTTATAGTGTCATAATGTCATAATGTTGCTTCAAATTGTTGCGAAAGCTTTATCTAGCATTATTAAAATAATTTGTTGTTTCTTATATCTTCTGCTAAATTGTTTATAACAATTGATATAAATAATTACCCTCAATTTCTAGAATTGACATCAATTCTTTTTAATAATCCTTGACACATGATTAAACCTTTTACTCTCCTGACATTTTCTTGTACAACGAGCCATTATTTATTTATGGCCTTATAAACAATCTATTTTTTATAGCCTCTCCTAAAAGCAATTTTCAAGTTATTAGCGATTACCCTTTTTTAGATCCTTAATTTTACCATAAAGAATGTAATTGTCTTTGGCAGCTCTTTTGATATGGTATCTTACAATTATTGTTTAAAACTATTGTTACTAACAAAAACGCTTAATTAAGAAAATCGATTTTTTCTTAATTTTTTATTAATCTGTGGCACAAAATAAA
>NC_046665.1:133220715-133234208 GCF_010883055.1 Belonocnema kinseyi
AAACAATGTATTTTTTATGAACACAACGTCTTTTAAAAGCCACAATTTTCAAGTTATTAGCGATGACCCTTTTTTAGATCCTTAATTTTACCATAAAGAATGTGATTATCTTGAGGGAGTGAACAGTTTTATTTTGTGCCATGTATCAATAAAGAAACTAAGAAAAAATTGATTTTCTAAATTGAGCTGTTTAGTTCATAACAATAGTTATAAACAATAAGGGTCAGATATCGAAAATGCTACCTAAGATAATTATATTCTTTATGGCAAAATTAAGGATATAAAAAAGGTGATCGCTAATAACTTGAAAATTGTGGCTTTTAGAGGAGGGTATGTTTATAAAAAATACATTGTTTATAAGGCCATAAATAAATATCGGCTCGTCGTTCGAGAAAATATCAAGAAAGCGAAAAGTTTATTCATGTGTCAAGGATCAATAAAAAAAAGTAAATTCTGGTAATTAAGGGTCATTATTTATACCAATTGTTACAAACAATTTAGCAAAAGAATTATAAACAACAAATTATGTTAATAATGCTAGATAAAGCTATTACAACAATTTGAAGCAACATTATGACACTGGTTGATCTGGATGATTGTTTATTAATAAATGAAGAGTCTAAATGGTTTCCTCTTAAAAATAACAACTTTTTAACAACAATTTGAGGAGAGAAGTTTTCATTCGATCGGAAGATTTCTTTTTCCTTTTAATAGATCAATCCTTGCTATATACAGTCTACAAGTTTAAAATTTTTCGGAATTATAGATTTTGAGTTAATACTGTGCAAATGTAGCAATTTTGTTAAAAAATCATTTGTTTATAATGCTGTAAATTCCAAACGGTTCGTCGTACGAAAAAACGCAAAACACAAAAAAGTTTTATTTTTGCTGAGCCATGTTAAAAATAATTTTTTTTGTCTATGAATAATGAAATTGTTTATAAAAATGTTTAAACAAAAATTGACTCATATTTTGAAAACCTATCCAAGATATTTGTAATCAGGGACAAAATATCTGGATTTTCTATCAATAAGTTTAATTTTTTACTCACAAAGGAAATATTTTAACCTATAAAACAAAAACAAACAAGAATTTTTTAAAGGACAGTTTAATTGCTAACCCGAAAAAATAAATTTTCAACTAAAAAATATGACTTAATCAAAAGAGTTGGGTTTTCAACAAAGAAGATTAGTTTCTTAACCAATAGTTGAATTTTTAACTTATAAAGGGAAAACTTTAATAATGGAAGGATTTTAAGTAGTTGTACCAAAAATATTAATTTTTAAGAACTGCAATGACTTTTAACCAAATTCTTTGATCGTTAACCTAATTGTTGAATTTTTATGCAAAAGAAAACTTTTTTAGATGTCAGTTTAATTGTTAACCCGAAAGATTGAATTTTTGTCCAAAAGCGATGACTTCAACAAAATATTTGGATTTCCAACAAACAAGATTAGTTTTTTACTGAGTATTTGAATTCTTAACATATAAAGAGAAAAACTTCAATGATGGACTAATTATACATTTTAAGATAAAAAATTAGGTTTAAACAAAAAAACAAACACGAGTTTCCAGCAAAATGGTCAAATTTGGAAATAAATATTTTTAATTCTGACCAAATAGTTTAATTTTTTATCAAAGTATTTGTATTTATGTTATAAATCTATTTTTTACAAAATAGTTGAATTTTTACTTTATGGTGGACCATTTTTCAACTAATATTCAAATAGCTACATTTTAAAATAAAAAAATTGATTAGGAAAAAAATTAAACAAATTTCTAGCAAAATAGTTGAATTTTCAAATTAATAGTTTCACTTTTAACCAAATATTTTCTTTAAAAAATAGTTGAATTTTTGAGCAAAAAAGATGACTTGAACAAAATAGTTGAATTTCCAACAAAGGATATTAGTTTTCTACCAAATAATTGAATTTTACCTCTTTAAGAAAAAAAAATTAAATAATGGAATAACTACATTTTAAGATGAAAAATCAGGTTTAACAAAAAGAATTTAACAAAATTGTTAAATTTTAAAATAAATAGTTTAAGTTTTATCCAAATAGTTAAATTTTTTACCACAGTTTTTGAAATTTCAACCAAAAAATACAAATTTTAAAGAAGACAGTTTACATTTATTCCTGAAATGTGGAATTTTCAACCAAAAACTATGATTTTAACTTGTTCAAGAGATTTCCAAGGCATTTTTAGAAATTTCAAAGAATGTCAAAGAATTTGGTATGATTTCCAAACATTTCGAATGATTTAAAAGAATTTAACCAAATTTATCGGGCTTTATAAAATTTCCAATTATTTGAAGGGATGTGCGGGATTGAACAGTATTTAAAGCTATTTGAAAAGATTTCACATAAATTCCAGAGATTAAAAATAAACTTAAGAGTATTTCAAAGAACTAAAAAAATAAATTAAACTATATTTTACACGATTTTTAAGCTAAACTACTACCTATTTCAAACGATTTAAAGGATTTTAAGGCATTTCAAGAAATTTTACAAGATCTTAAAGATTTCAAAAGAATTCAAAGTCTTCTAGGGATTTCAATAGTTTCTTTTTTTTTAACTTTAACAAATAAGTGTACAATGAACTTTCACTTATTTCAAGGCTCGGAAATTCTAAGTGGTGAAGTTCCGTCACCTCCCACCACTGTCCCCGTACTGTCTCGTTCGCGTCATTGGCTGGTCAATTAAAGAGACCCGAAGCGTGGGAAGCCCTCGTTTGTTGCTAGGACGCGCGAATGCTTACCGCGCGCTCATCGATACAAGGCAGTGACAGCCAATCAGCGTCGCTCGACAAAATCACTTCACGACTTGCGGTAGAGGTGGGGGCCTTACAGACTTGGAATATCCAAATCCTTACGTTTCTGGGCCATGGGAATAAGTGAGAGTTCACTCTATTTTAATTTATATTTTAGGGATTTGAAATGTTTTACACTTTTTTTAATTTCAAAGATTTAAACCGATTTCAAAGAACTTCAAGAAATTTCTAGAAAAGTTTAGGGAATATAATCAATTTTATTTTAAGGGATGTCCACGGGTTTTCACGGTATCACGAGATGTGAAAGAATTTAAAAGTTTGGAAGTATGTAAAAGATTTTAAGTTATTTAAAAAAATTTCGAAGAATTGCAAATATAAGGATATGTGTTTTGCAATATTCGGAATATTTATTCATAAAATATTAAAAAATAAAAACTTTTTAAATTTCTGAGTGCAATTTTATTATGTAGGATATAATTCTAATTATAATTATAAGTTTCTATGAGACGGAAGTCTGTTTAAAATAGTTGAGAATAGTTTCTTTGAATCTTTTGAAAACCTTCTTTTAAAAGAAAGTTTTGGTTTGCTTTTAAGGTAAAGTTTTTTCAGAGCCGTGAAAGGTTTATTTCATCCGAGAAAAGTCTCTTTCAGGAAGTGGAATACATGTATGCTTTGTGTTATATAAAAGTTTAAATTTAATAGGGGACATTAGAAAATTTTTAAATTTTTTGTTTTGTTTGCTTTTCTATAGTGCTTTTATTTTTTTACTGGTTAAGTCGGAAAGGTACTTTTAAATTGTACACTTTTTTATGATTTTCCAGTTTTTCTTCAGCTTTTTTTTATTTAATTAACTTAAAAGGTTTACATTTTGAACTTATTCAATAGCGGATTATCAGTCAACTTGGAATACATATCAAGGTTAATTTATTAATTATTAATTTTTAATATTGTATTTCAAAATGTTTATTTTTTGCATTTTTTAAAAATGTTTCTAATTAAAAAATGTTCTAACTCTTTCAATTTTTTAATTTGTATAACATAAAGTTGTGAATGTTGAATTTTGAACTTTAGCAATCTTGAAACATATAATAGAGTTTGAAAATTCAACTATTTGGTCGAAATTCGTCTTCTTTAGTTCAATTAAACTGGTTGAAAATTCTTTTTTTTCACTAAATTTTTTACTGGGATTTTGATGATTTTATTTTTGGTTCAAAAAATGTCCTTTTACTTGGAAATTCTAATATTTTCTTGAAAATTAATTATTATATCGAAAATTTATATTTTTTCTTGAAATTTCAACTATTTTATTGAAAATTTAATAATTTTTATGACAGTTTATCTACTTGGTAGGAAACGAACTTTTTTGTTGAAAAATCGAATTTGTGGGTTGAAGATTCAATTGTTTTGTCGAAATTTCGATATTATCACTTAAAATTAAAAAATCTCATAAAAAATTAAACAATTTGGTTAAAAATTTGAGAATTGAGTTAAAAATTGATCTTCTTTGAATGATAATTCAACCAATTCGTTGAAAATGAAACTACTTTGATTATTCTATTCAGGCGATGATTCAAATACTTAGTTAAAATTTTGATTCTTTGGTTGCATTCAATTGGTTTAAAATTATTTATTTTTCAATAATTTTTTTTACGGAAATATTGAAGATTTTATTTTTTGTTCAAAAAGTATCTTTCATAGTTCAAATTTAAACTATATACGCTTAAAAATTAATCATTCGGTTGAAAATTCATATTTTAGTTGATATTTAAATTATTATTGTTAAAAGTTTATCTATTTTTATGAAAGCTTAACTATTTAGTATAAATTAATTTTTTCATTTTCAGATTAAAAGTTTAATTTTTTTGCACAAAATTCGTCATTTCAGCCTGAAAATTCAAGATAAGGGTAGAAAATTAAATTAGTTGGTATAAAATTAAGAAATTTAAAAAATGCATGTATTTTGTTGAAAATTCTTCGTTTTGGTTCGAAAATAATTCTTGTTATTAAAAAATTAATCTTTTCAGTTGATAATTCAACTTTTTGCCTCATGGGCAAATATTCATCTTCTTTGGTTAAATTCCATTAGTTGAAAATTATTTTTTTCAAAGTATATTTTTTCAACTGAAATTTTGTCCATTTCATTCTTGTTTCAAAAAATACCTTGTTTAGTTGAAAATTAATTTTTTTTTGTAATTTTCAACTTTTTATTTCAAAATTAAATAATTTTATATAAATTTTTAACTTTCAAGTAGAAAATTAATATTTTCATGGAAAAATAATCTTTTCGAGCCAAAGATTTAATTACTTTGTTGAAAATTCGTTATTTTCGCGTTTTTGTTGTTGTTAAAATTTCAAGCTTTACTTTAAATATTAAACTATTTTTATGAAATTTCCACTGTTTTGTAGAAAATAAATTTCTGGTTTAAAAATCATATTTCCATGCAGCTAATTTAATTGTTTTGTCAAAAATTAACTATTTCGTAAAATCTTACCTTTTTTCTTAAATTAAAATATTCTAAGGTGGAAAAATTAAGCGTTGGAAATTATTCGTCTCTTTGGCTTCAAAATGAGATAATTTTGTTGAAAAATCGTCGTTTTTGGTAGAAAAGAAATCTTGTTTCTTAAATATTCATTTTTATTGGTAAAGCATTCAACAATTTAGTCAATAATTCCTCTTCTTAGGTTGAATTTAACTGCTTGAAAATTGGTTTTTTAATTAATATTTTTAATAGAAATTTTCATGATTCCATATTTTGATTTTGAAAATTCAACGATTGGAAGTTAAATTAATTATTACGAAATTTGCCTTTTTGATTAAAAATTGCGCTTATTGGTAAAAAACTTAACTGTTCTTTTTTAATTTGTCTTTTTGGTTAAGAATAAATCTGTTTTCTGGAAAATTCATCTTTTTGGTTGCGGATTCAAGTATTTGTCGATAATTCCATTTTTCTTTCTTAATTTTGTAAAACTGATACATTCAAATAAATTTGGATTTTTTATTACCTAATGTAGGCTTGAATTTTTCTTAGAATTTTAATTTTATCAAAAAAAATCATAGGGATAAATTGTTTGTCCTTTTTAATTATACAAATATCCGTCCATAGAATTTTCAAATTCAGAAAAAAATGGTCTCAAAAATTTTCAAAGTGCGCTCACTTTTTGAATTTTCATTAGAAATGGCTAGTTAAGGAACACGTCCCGTGTGGAAATAACCCCATTTGGCCCTATTATAATTCGGGCACTAATCGGGGGCTAGTCGGGTTATTCATTTTGACAAAGTACCCAGTCGGGGAATAATCGGGAACTAGTTGGGTAATGATTTTTCTATTCTAAAACACAAAGAATAAATTTAACAATAATCTTACACCGTTTTTTGGAGAAAAGATTTATTAATGTTAAATTCATCTCAAATATGCTTAATAAATAATTATTAAGTTAATAATTTTGTACGAAAATCAACTTTTAATAAAAACAACGTTCAAAATCTTCAAAAAGACCTAATCTTATTTTTTGGTAGTATTTTTTTAGAAAATTGCGAATTTCTAGGAACATTTATAAATACCTTTGTATGGAATTTTAAGAAAATCCATTTCGGAAAAAATACATATAGATGTAGGTAAAAAGTCTGCCGAAAGTCATATGACTCTAAATTTTTACAGGTGCTTATTTCTAAATTGACCTGGAAGATTTGCCATATGTAAATAAAGTCTAATCCTTCATGTAGTAGGAATTGGAAAGAGAAAAAGTTTTTAATTATTTAGTGAAGAGCATTATCCTAGTATTAAACTAGTAAGCACGATACAGTTCAGATTTCTCTACCACGTCCATTTGAGTCTTGTGGTTCTGGACTGGTAGCTTTAAAGAAAATCCGCAAGGGCGCGACGTGCCGCCTCTCGCGCAACAGAAATGACGCGTCGAGTGTTTAAGACAGAAGTCCACACGTAAGGAAGCATAATTACCTGGAGCACAGACTACTGTGAACAACATGGCGGTTCCTTTAGAGCGAAGCTCTTCCATTCCTGCGTTCCAGCGGAAGTTTTTTTTTTTAAATTAATATTCCACAAATTTTGGGGAATATAGTTACATAAATTTATGTATTTTTAAGCGTAGGATATGTTCGCCATTAAATCTTGGGTAAATTTGAGCACTTTTAAATATTTCAAAAAAGTTTATGGAGATTTCGGTAAATAATAAGTATTTTGACAAAATTTTAGGGAATGTTCCACAAATTTTGGGGAGTTTGGTTAATATTCCACGCGGATGTATTATCATATGACCCCTACTAGTACCCGATCAGGCCCCGACTAGGATAAGTCGGGTCACCTGACTAGCCCCCGACTAATCTACCGTGACGTTACTGGTCGGGGGCTAGTTAGATGACCCGACTAGCCCCCGACTTTACGTGGGGTCGAATGGTCGGGAAGCAGACTAGTTCCCGATATGAATTTCTACACGGGGTTTTTTCCTTTAGGACCTAAAATAAGTGTGGCAAAAATGAATTAAATTTGTTTATTTTGTTCGAGAGTTATCGTGTTTACGGGCGGACGGCCAGACAGACAGCTGCCCTCGTAAAAATTTTATTTGAAATTTAAAATGCAATTTAAAAAAATCAATGCGGTGGTCTGCCTCAATATTTTTCAATTCCCTAAAAGATTTATACACTTCGGTGTCTTGCCTCAATACTTTTTAATGCCCTAAAAGATTTATAAAAAAAAATTAAAATCATGATTTACGAATTACGTGCACAGAAACCTATTACTGTGTCGCAAACGTCTGATTTAGTGCGATATCATCACATTTCAGATTACACATTTGCTTCTCGTGTTCGGTCAGATTGGATCTAGCCATCTAGCAGTTATCAATTTTGTACGTGAACCCACCGTGTATTTGCTCTGCTCTTTTTATTTTCGGAAGGTTCCGTCATGAAATGTGATGTAATGAGTGAGTTGGTAAATAAATAATGAATTAATGGAAATTGTTCGTTGTATGTAATATGCGTTGAATCCATTTCTTCTATCCCCAACCGCACGCAAGACGGTAGTCACGAATGTCTATTTAGTGCTGTTATTACATCCATTATACCGAAAATGTGTAGTAAATGTTGCAATAGCACGCTATTATTACTTTGTATATGTAGAAACTTTTAGTTTAGATGCGGCTGAAGCTAAGCTATGGAGTCCACAACAGGTGCGTCCTTGGAAAAGTTGGGAAATTAATAATCCTCATATGGCTAATTAAATGTGAATGTGAATGTAACATCCTGTTTTAATGAAAAAAAAAAGAAAAAAAATGTGCCCGCCAGGCGGGCAAATTCTCATCGCGCGACACGCTTCGCTCGCGGATTTGAGCGTGTCTAGGGCGCGCGACTATTGGTTCTCGCGCTTCGCGTTCAATTATGTATTTACCTCAGGCGCGGATCCAGAGGGGGGGGGCACGGCGGCTCTGTCCCACCCCCAAAAGTCCAGACTCGAATTTTGCAAATAAGATAATTAAAGTTTATTATACATAATACTGGAAAGCGAATTTCCTCCTTGAATACGGTTATAGAGAAAACATCAATTCTCAGCGTGTATTTTTCAAATGTAGCGCCTATTTTATAACATGTAGTTACGTACAGATGCTCTGGTAACGTATATCAATGTTACAATGTATTCTCAACATGGCGCTGTCACTCTTGCGTCGTATCCACATGCGGCAAGAGAGCCTGACAGCCAATGTAGATTCCCAACCATTTAATTCTCGCAGCCAATCAGGGTCTCGAAATCTCTCATGGGTGTATGCGACATCATTTTATTGTGAATAACCTTTTAAGTTGGAGAGGGAGCGAACTCAGCTGATTGCGAGATTTGCGAGGTTACGTTTTACAACAATCAATAATGGCAAATATTTTATTTCTGTATTCTGGATATTTTAAGGCGACTTTAGTTTTTTGAAGATAATTTTTTTCAAGATTCTTCATTCTTGGCTTCTTTATTAGAAAATGTTTGCCTTTATGATACCAAAAGTTCAAGCTGACACCAAGAACTGAAGAAATGCGAAATTTAACGAGTGATTGTATGCATTAACAAAAATAATACTTAAAAATCAGAAGGTCGTGCTTTTAAAAAATGGAAAAATGTCAGAATTATTTAACTATATATTATTTTAATTGATTCTTTGATGAAAAATTATTTAAGCACCAAGCACGAAATATGTATTATCATTCGAGATGAAAAAAATTAGGTTCTGAAAAATCATGATTGAGGTGTCCGCTAGACCGGGAGACTGGGCAATGACCAGGAATTATTTTAGACCGGGAAGTAATAGTGAATTTTTTCTTTGACCAAAAATTTAACAAATTTTTAGAAGAAAAATCTATTCAATCACTTGATATATCAAGATTTTTATATCACAATATATATAATACAATTTAAAATAAGTTTGATTTCAGCTTTTGCGATTAAAATTTTTTTACAAAAAACGTTTTAAGTGGATCAACTGTAAAAATAAATTAATCAATGATTTTTAAAATTGAGCTGCAGTTTGTGTATTCGAAATTGAAAAATAATTGAATGATTTTATGGGGCGATTCTAAATCAGTTAAAATTAAAAGTTAAAGTTAAAAATAAATTAAAGGATTATGAAAGGTTATAATATAGAAGAACAATTGTCTTAGGATTCCTGGTAAATTTTAAAATGATTTTTTTATTTCTAAAAATTAATTTCAGCAGAATATTTCGGAATATTTCAAAACAATAAAAAATTTGGATAAATAAATAACAATTGTATAGTTATGAATTTAATTTTCCACCATAACACGAATTTTCAACAAAATACATGAAATTTAAAAATAAAAAAAACCATTTATAAATAGGAACAGCAATTTTGAACTATACATGGAACAGTTATTTTTAGCGAAGAAAATTAATTCTATACCAAACAAAAAATCATTTTAACTAAATGGTAATATTTTTAACTAAATAGATGAATTTTAAACGAAAATTCTGAATAAGTTGATGTTAGTGAGTGTCGACCAAGTAAAAAATTCAAATAATAGATCTTAAACAAAACTATTTAATTTCAAACCAAGAATATTATTATTTTTAGGAAAAAATGAGAATTTTGAAATGAAATAATCTTTAAAAAATAAAAAAGTTACATTTTTAGTTAAGAAATAATTATTAAACGAAAAAAGGCTTTTAAACTAAACAGTTAAATTTGCAAATAAAGATATATACCTTCAATCAGGAAAAATAATTTTTTAACATTGTATTTTAACTTTTACACAATTAGTTGAATATTTAATTAAATAAGATTAATTAAAAAAAAAAGTTAAATTTTCAATGAAATAGATCAAGTTTCAACTAAAAAATATAAATCGTTAATAAAAAAATAATTTCTAACAAAATGATTCAACCAAATCTTTCAAACAAAATAGTTTGGAAACAATTTTTAACCAAAAAGTTGCAAATTTATAAAAAAAAATTAATTTCTATTAAAACAGATAACACTTGAAATCAAAAAGTTAAATATTCAAAAAAGTAGTTGAAATTTTTGTCAAAGATATTTCATTTGACTTCTCACGATCAAATTATTAATTTTTAAAAAAGAAATTAGTTCCTACGAAAAAAAATTGAATTTTGAATCCAAGAAAACGAATTTTTAACTAAAAAAGGATGAATTTTTCATTATATAGTTTAATTTGTAACCAAACATTTGTA
Source organism: Belonocnema kinseyi (assembly GCF_010883055.1). Classification (NCBI taxonomy): domain Eukaryota; kingdom Metazoa; phylum Arthropoda; class Insecta; order Hymenoptera; family Cynipidae; genus Belonocnema; species Belonocnema kinseyi. Next base: position 133,231,188 of record NC_046665.1, read on the forward strand.
TATATTTATCCTAGAAAGATGAAGTTTCTTTAAAAACAGATGAGTTTTTAATTTAAAAAAATAATTTATTATTGGAATTTTTATTCAGAAAAGATTTCAGTTCTCTTTTCAACACTAAAATGTTAAATTTAAATAAAAAGTAAATTTGCTACGAAACAGTAAAATTTTCAGCAAAACAGCAGAATTCGGTAATATTAAAAGTGATTTTTTATTTTTTAAAATTAATTTTAAGTGGGTAATTTGGAAAAATTTTAAAACATTTCAAAGGATTTACAAAATTGACAAAATTGTCAAATTCAATTTATGTAAACTTTAAAGCAATTTACAGCAAAAAATTTGAAAAATTATTCAAATACTCAATATCAAAAGTATTAAAATGCCTTTTGGAATGGGATATTTTTTGGTTAAAAATTCACCAATTTTGTTGAGAATTCGTCACTTTTTGGTGGAAATTTCTACTTTTTAAAGTAAAATTGCAATTGTTTGATTTCCACTGAAAATCTGTTTTATTGGAAATTCAACTTTTTTTAAAAGTCATCTTCTTTGGGTGAAAATTCGAATAATTTGTTGAAAATTGATGTATTTTTTAAAAATTTATAATTTCAGGTGGAAATATAAAAAAAAAATTCTAGAAACTTCGTCCCTTTTTTAAAAAATAACTTTGTTGAAAGTTCTTTTTTTTGTAATCGAATTCAGCTTTTCTTTGTTTAAAATACAAATATTTTTGGATTGAAATACCAACAGTTACTTTGTTGGACTATTTTGTCCAAGAAGCATTCTTTTGTCAAAATTTATCACTTTAGTTGATTTATTCTTTTAAATAAAAATGTCACAATCTGTTTAAAAGTTCATCTACTTTGTACAAAAGTAACTTCTTTGGCTTAAGATTTATAATTGTTGTTGTAAATTTCTCTTTTTTGGTTAAAGATGCAACTTTTCTTTAATCACCTTTTTCGTCAAAAATTCAACAATTTCTTTCAGCCTCAAATATTGACATGTTTTGTAGAAAAATCATTTCTTTTGGAAAAAATCTTTGGTTTGTTTGTTAACAATAAAACATTTTGAAAGTTATATATTTTTTTTATTAGGGATATAGCAAGTATGTTAAAAATTTATTTTTTGCACTGTTTTTGACTTAAAATGAAAATCTTTTTGTACTTTTTGTTGAGAATTTATGATTTAGTTTGAAAATTGAACTATTTGCTTAAAGATTACTGAAATTCTAAAAATATTTTAGGCTCTAAGTAGCTGATTTCAGATTGTTCTTCAGAATTTAAAAAAATTTTGTAAATCGCAATTTCCAGACAACGATTCTTTAATATAATAAAGACAAGAATATTCTCTACTTTGATGTTTTGACTTAATGTTTTTAAAATGACAAAAGGATTTTTTTTTAATTAAATAAAGTTTGTGTTCTTATTTATCATTTACAAAATAATAGAATAAACAATTTTTGAAAATGTTTAATAATTTGTTATTTTAAAATATTTATTTTAGGAGCATTAAAAAATATTTAAAAATATTTCAATACATTGCAAAAGATTTCCAAAATTATCAAAAAATAATCTGGAGTATTTGAAGGCAGTTTTTTGAATTTTGCAGAAATAACAAAAAAATTGAATAATGCAGAGAAGTTGCGATTTTTCCTGAAATTTTCAACTTTTGGTCTACTTTTCACTCAATGTAACGTAATAGTTAATTAAATCCAACGAAAAAATTAATTATAATAAATAATAATAATTTAAATAATAATAGTTTTAACAAATTGTTATTGCTTATAATTATCTTCTCCTAAATTTTTAAAATTTTTAAGAGATAATAATTAGTTTAAGTGTAAAAAAATTTAATTTTTTGGATAATTTATTATTATTTTGAATAATATTATTTTGGAATAATGTTAGAAAAATGTGATTTTTTGTGATATGTTAAACTATTTGTTCATTTTTCTCTTAGAGTGTGGTAAAACTTAATAAAATGAAACAAAAGTCATTGTTGAAAGAAATTATTATTGCTTATAACTATCTACTTGTATATTTATGCCAAAAACTTTAAAAAAATTAATTCTTTACTTTTCGGGTTTTATTGGTACCCTGTAAACCAGACTTATGTTGGTGATATTAAAAAAATTATTTATTTGTATTCTATAGCTAATTACGAATTGAAATCTTAAATTTCAACTCGACACCAATTCGAGAAAAAAATGTAGACCACTCTAATGTATATATTATGAAATGCAAAAATTTTGCAATAGAACTAATTTTATTTTTGTATTTAAAAAATGCTTGAGACAAAGAAATAATCGCCCACGTCTTTTTTCGTTAGTTATAAGCATGATAAATATAGTCTTAACATTATAACAAAAAAAGAAAAAAAAATCAATGTAAAAAAGTAGGCGAAAACAGAGGATAATACAGCCTACTGTGGATAATTATGAATAATTAATAAAATAAAAATAATTAATTTTAATTTTAATTTATGAGCACGCATAGTGTCTCACTATTATTCAAATAAAATCAATTATTTTACTTATTTGTTATTTTTAATTATTTTCTACTGTGGGATGCATTATCCAAGTTAGACAGGTTTCTCCTACTAAAAAACACATCTAATTTTTTTCCCACTAAATTTTCTCTCTAAACTCTAATCTAAACTCCCCATAAAATTCTCACAAAAAAAAGATGACTCTTAAGTTTTCCCACTCCCCCTTTTTTTTTTCATTTTCAGTCAACCATATATATGTCACACAGGGGTTTCTCACTCTGTCCCCTAATTCTATTTCCCTTTCTCTCGGGTTCGAAGCACAAAGAGTCACAGTGTTCAGTGAAATGATTATGCGTTGAAAATAGGGGGGGAATTACGCGAACGATGGGGTCCAGAAGCGAGTGACACGATCACTCATTCTCGTTGAATGTAATATTATATTTAACGTGCACACACTGCATATATAATTTAAATAGGATCATACATTCTACAAATGAAAAAATATATTTATGTCTATATTTTATATATTTATATACGTAT
>NC_046665.1:133234308-133240908 GCF_010883055.1 Belonocnema kinseyi
TTTCAGAAAATTTAATTTATGATTAAACTTTTAAACTAATTTTAGAAAAAGTTAGAACATATGCTTCATAAAATGTAAAAAATTGTATTTAAATACTCACTTCAAAACATCACACACTTTTAAAGTAATTATATAATTGGAATAGAGGTATTTTAAATATATACTTTTTTTGTACTACTATAACTAATAATGAACTGCATAACCTGTAAGTTAATAATCATTTTATGATACTCAATTAAAAAAATAAATAAAATGCAGCAGTTGTGTAATTTAATATTGTAAACAAAATAGTTCAGGAAATAATTGATTAAAGGGTTGACAATATAGAAACAATACTCAATTATTTTCATCATAAGATTTTACTTGTTTTTACTTAGATTTTTTTCAAAATTAAAACTTCTCTTTCTGGAAATCTTATTAATTTATTACTATTTAAACTAATTCCATAAATAAAAACACATTTACATATAATGTTAAACACTGAATTGAGATACTCATTGCACAGCATCATAAACATTTAAAAAATTATATATTTGGAATAGAGGTACTTTAAATATAAAAAAACTTTTATGAATCAAATTATTACAAATATTTAACTAAATATAAAGCAAGTAATTAATTTATGTTCATTATTTGAGAAAAAATTATGTAAAATTCAATCTATATATTGTAGCATTAAAATCATTTTTACTTTATAGATTGCTTTATTTGAACTTTACATTCTGGAAATATTATTTATTAATAAAGCTTAAAGACTTAAACTAATTCTATAAAATGTAAAATGTAATAGAAAAATAACAGTATCTAAAAAAATCGTTAAATAATTAAAACATTTGTAAAAAAGAATTGAAAATTTAATTATATATATGTTACAGGCAAAGAGTGTAATAAATATTTTACATTTAAGTAGTTCTCGCTCATAGTTTTCGGAAATAATTAAAAATGCATTTAAATTTTGTTTACTTCTATTTTCCATTTGTTTAAATACGAATTAAAACTACAATTTTAAATATCGGCCCCAGAAGTCTCTTTTATATGCTGTTAGAATTTTCTGTTGGAAATTTCCACTACCTGTATTGGAAGTTTATTTCCAAAACGTAAGGTAAATCTACAATGCATAATGTTGTAGTTTTCAAATTCTGGCATTGGTATGGTACCTCCCATATATTGCAATTTTATAATGCAAGTTAATAATACAAGGAATTCGTGGAATTCATAGAATTCACGCAATTCAAGGTATTCAAGAAGTTAAAAATATGCCCGTGACTCACGGATTTCGTGGAATTAGTTGAATTTATGGAATTCACGGAATTCACGAAAATCGAGGAATTCAGGGTATACACGGAATATAAGGAATTTTCGATAATAAAAGAATTTACGGACTTCGAAGAATTTACGGAATTCAACGAATCCAATGAATTCACGAAATTTACGGAATTCAATGAATTTCAAAAATCAGAGTATTCAAGGAATTCCAAAAATCAGGGATTTCGTGAATCCAAAGGATTCACGAAACTTAAGGAATTGATGAAATTCAAGAAACTGACGGAATTTATAGAATTCATGGAAATGATGTAAGTGACGCAATTCCTAAAATACACGGAATTCACTGCGTTCATAATACTCCCGGAATTCACGGATTTCGAGGAATTCACGGCATACAAGGAATTCACAAGATTCAAAAGAATTGATGATATTTAAGGAATTTATGGAATTTAAAGAATTTACGGAATTAACAGGATTCACAAAATTCACAGAATTTCAGAAACGCACATAATTCCTTGACTTTACGGAATTTAACGAATTCAATGAATTCGCGGAACCTACGGAATTCATTCGATTAAAAAAATGAGGGAATTCAAGGAAATCAAGGAATATACGAAATTCAAGGTATGCACGGAATCGAAAAGATTCACGGAACTCAAGGAATTCATAAAATTCAAGAAATTCACGAAATTTATAGAATTCACGAAATTGATGGAATACACGGAATTCATGAAAATCACGGAATTCTTGGAATGTATGGAATTCATGGAATTCCACGAATTCCATAAATTCCCTGTATTTCTTGAAGTACGTGAATTCCTTCATTTATATAAATTCTGCAATTCCGTAAATTCCTTGAATTCTATGAATTCTGAGAATTTCATAAATTCTATTAATTCTATAAATCAAGCGTATTCTGCGCATTCCATAAATTCCACAATTTCCCTGAATTTCATGAATACCACCATTCCGATGAATTCCGGGAATTCCTTGAATTCCACCAATTCCGTGAATTCCATATATTCTTTGAATTCCTAAAATTACATGAATTTGATGAATTTCATGAATGCCATAAATTTTGCGAATTCACTTATTTCCATGAATTCTCTGAATTAATTTATTGCCATGAATTCCGTGAATTCCGTCATTTTTATGAATACCTTGAATGACATAAATTCCGTAACTTTAATAAATTTTGCGAGTTTCTTGAATTCCACGAATTCTGCAAATTGTGTGACTTCTGTAAATTTCATGAATTCCACGAATTCCATAGATTTAGTAAATTCCTTCAATTCCATGTATTCCATTTATTGACCGAATTCCTGAAATTCTATCAATTTTTTGCATTCCAATTATTCCGTGAATTTCGTGGGTGCTATAAATTTCGCGAATTCACTTAATTCCATGAATTTCGTGAATTTGATCATTTTCATGAATTTCTTGAATTACATGAATTTTTTAGATTTTATAAATACCGATAATTCTATGAATTCCGTGACTTCTCTGAATTTCATGAATGCCGAGAATTCCATAGATTTCCTCCTTCACAATTTTCGTCTTACATCAAAATTTACAACACTTATAACACATTTATTGCAATTTAGTCATTCCAATACCATGCTGGCAATTTTACCTTACACTTGTATTGCAGAAGTCTTGTAGAAGTGTTGTAGATTTTCAAACATTTTTAACAGTGTAGGGTTTCAAAAATAAAATAGAATACATAAAATGCTATTTTCTATTGATAATTAGATGTTTATAGAAGTTAGTTCAAACAATTCTTAATTTTTTTAGGAATTTTCACTTAGAGTAGAGTTCGGAAGTAGTTTTTTCCAAAATTTGCAACTTATTTTCAATTTAAATTAAATATTTATCTGAAACTTGATTCATTATTGGTTCGCTCTAACTGAAAATTTTATAATAAGTTGAAGAATTCTGAAAAACCGCGGATTTCTAAGTTTATACTAAAAGAAAATTGCTAGAAAGAATATTGAGCATCAAAAACTCGTAAAAATGGATGTTTACTTTTAAGGTTTATTTGGAAACCTTTAAAACAGATTTATGGGGATGATGTTTAAAGAATAATTTTCGATTTATATTTTATGACTAATTATGAAGACAAATGTTGCAGTCAGACTTGTTGTAAATTATATTAACGATTTTGAATAACACTTTAAAAAATGACTACGATGCCATTTTAATCGCGCGATAAAGTTCTTCAAGTTGGTGGCACTGCAAGCGTTTCAGTGCCTTCATAGTCTGCGTATTTTTTTTCTTAAAATACACATAGTTTTTATAACTTTAAATATTAAAAGCTTTTACAAAATATAAATATAGATTTGATTATGTTATATAGTACAGTAAACAGTACCAATGGTTGAGTTTACAGATATGTTTCCTAACCTCTTAACATAACCTAAAATAATAGTCATAATCAGAGCTGCCAGAACGCAAATCAGAAATTAAAATTTAATATTTTATAGCTGTCATTAAAGTATAATTTTTTGTTTTTAATAATATATGTAAATATATACTTTTTTAAATTTTAGGATTAGAGAAAGAAAGACAAACATTGAAAAAGTCACAGTCTCTGGTCTTTACATAAAATTTGGTTTATTCTAATTTTTTTTGTAATTTATTTTTTACAAATGGAGGATCGAAGGTTTGTAGCTATCATGTGTAATTAAAGTTGAGCAAGTGAATTTCACTTTGTTTTAGTGTTGAGATTATTATTTTTCACTTAGAAGATGATTTATTGTTAATATTGTGCAGCCCACATTTCTGTAAAATTCTTAGATAACTGTTTAAGTTCACAAATTATGATTTTAATTTATTTAGTAATGTCTTGAAATATTTAGTAGGTGAGAAAAATAAAAAATTGAAAATCTTAAAACGGCTTACTACAAAAAGTGTTATTGCAAAAAAAAGTTTTGAAAATGTTTTCTATAGGTATGCAAATGACGGTAATTTTTCTTTTTACATTGTTGATATTATATAAAAGTAAAACAATAAAATTTGTGTTTAAATTGCATTTACAAATTAATGAATTTAGTGATCAATGACTACCCGTCAAAACTGTCAAGTTTAAGAAAAAATTTCTTTGCATTGTAAAGGAATTTGTCTGGTTAGATTTTCCAGTACAGATTGAAGACATGTCATACTTAATTATAAAATTTGTTCAACTCCAATAAAAAATAACCGAATAATTAAAAATATAATTTTTTTATGATTTAAAAAAATTCTAACTCAAACAAAAATTGGATATTTAATTTAAATTTTTTATCTGCATTAATTAGGAAAAACTGCAGATAAAAAAGCCGTATTACTTTGATTTATTGCATAAATCAAGGATCTGTTATTTTTATTCAATAAAATATAAATTAACGATACATTATATTTACATTCGAATGTAGCGCCACAATTTTATCTTCCAATATCAACACAATACACAACGACAACATTCAAAAATTTATACCACACAATTAATACTGTGTATCAGAAAGTTGTTGCTCTATTTAAGTTGGCAACAGTGCTATACTGGACAGCGACACGCGATGTAACTTGCTCATTATAATTACACCTCGTGGTCGCGTAGATAGTATAAATCGTCGTAATTTGCCACTTTTTCGGCAGAGAAACTGTTTTAATAGTGCTAATTCTTCCTAAAAGTGTTAATTCGGCTTCGTTGTATCAAAAAAGTGCAAAAGCAGGTAGGGATCGCATTTATAAATATTTTTTTTTATGAACTGTAACATTCCAAGAAAAGTGAGGTTATTACTGGTTTTTTCCATACAATTAACTCATAATTCGTAAAACCAATAAAATATTTCTTTAAATATTATAATTTCATTGCCTCTAAATATTTAACGCAAGGGAAAGTGTTCTCTGAGAAGACTTTTCACAAAACTCTAGAAATAATAATATTGAATTCCAAGGATTGGGAGGACTTTCGGCAGTCAAGGAGGAAGATTGACCAACCAACGATTATCGCAGAGTTAAATCTTCCAATTATAAATTAATTAATAACACATTATACTGTACCAATTGCATTAATGTACAATAAAAATGATTGTTTATTCAATAATGTGACGGAGTAAACATTTCTTTTAGATCTCCCCCGTTTAAAATAAATTTAAAAAATTTGTTACAGGGCCTGCATACGTGGCCTGGAAAGTGGCTAATTTTAAAAAATCTTCTCTAACAAATCTCTTGAAAATTGAATAACCTTTTATTTAAAAAAAAAGTTCAACGTCTAATAAAAATTGGAAATTGAAAATTGATGATACTATTTATAATTTTTAATGTTATATATATATATATTTAAATTTTCAAATTTTGTTTAAAAATGTTTTAATTATTTATCGATTTTTTTAGAAGCTAGCTGTCATTTTTCTATTACATTTACATTTTATGGAATTAGTTCAAATCTTAAAGCGTTATGGATAAATAAAATTTCCAGAATGTAAAATTCAAATAAACCAATCTATAAAGTAAAAATGATTGCAATGCTAGAGTAAAAATAATTGTTTAATACTTTTGATGCCTTAAACTGATTAAATAACTATTACTCAATGAATTTTGTTCAAATTTTATGTAGTTGAATATATAGTTTCTATAATTGTTATACATAATGGAAGTTCATTTATATATTTGAAAAAGCTCGATTCCATTTTTTTATTTTTTAAATGTTTATGATGTTGCGGAATGAGTATCTGAATTCAGTTCTTAAAGTTATATTTACATATGTTTGAAAGGTTATTAATAAATAAGATTTTCAGAGATTCAAGTTGAAATTTAAAAAAAAACATGAAGCGAAAATTATTTGAATGTTATAATAAAAAGAAGGGTTTATTGCTTTTAATCTTCTTGAATGGATAACTAATTATTAGCTAATTAATATTTTTCATAATATTACATTATATATCGATTTTATTTTCAAAGTACCTCTATTCCAAATATATCATTTTTTAAATGTTTCTGATGTTCTGAAATGAGTATCTGAATTCCGTTTTTAAAATTATATGTGCATGTATTTTTTTCTGGAATTAGCTTAAATGGTAACAAATAAATGAAATTTTCAGAAAGAGAAGTTTTAATTTGGAACAAAATTAGAGTAAAAATTACTTAATTATTTTCTTTACAATATTAAATTACACAAAGACAAAAGTATATATTTAAAATACTTCTATTCCAATTGTGTAATTTCTTTAAAAGCGTGTGATGTTCTGAAGTGAGTATTTAAATTCAATATTTCAAATATTATGAAGCATATGTTCTAATTTTTTCTGGAATTAGTTAAAAAGTTTAATCATAAATTAAATATTCTGGAATAAA